>NC_133131.1:171318740-171561966 GCF_048418815.1 Hemitrygon akajei | reverse complement strand
GGGGGGATGAAGTGAGGAGGTGGGGAGGTGATGGGGTGAGACCAGATGAGGGGGGATGAAGTGAGGTGGGAGGTGATGGGTGAGACCAGGTGAGGGGGGGATGAAGTGAGGAGGTGGGAGGTGATGGGTGAGACCAGGTGAGGGGGAAGATGAAGTGAGGAGGTGGGAGGTGATGGGTGAGACCAGGTGAGGGGGGGGATGAAGTGAGGAGTGGAGGTGATGGGTGAGACCAGGTGAGGGGGGATGAAGTGAGGAGTGGGAGGTGATGGGTGAGACAGGTGAGGGGGGGATGAAGTGAGGAGGTGGGAGGTGATGGGTGAGACCAGGTGAGGGGGGGGGATGAAGTGAGGAGGTGGGAGGTGATGGGTGAGACCAGGTGAGGGGGGGGGGATGGAAGTGAAGTGAGGTGGGAGGTGATGGGTGAGACCAGGTGAGGGGGGGGATGAAGTGAGGAGGTGGGAGGTGATGGGTGAGACCAGGTGAGGGGAAGAGTGAGGAGGTGATGGGTGACCAGGTGAGGGGGGAAGGTGGTGGGTGAGGGAGGTGATGGTGAGACAGGTGAGGGGGAGGTGGGAGAGGGGGGAGGATGAAGTGAGGGAGGTGGGAGGTGATGGGTGAGACCAGGTGAGGGGGGGGATGAAGTGAGGAGGTGGGAGGTGATGGGTGAGACCAGGTGAGGGGGGGGGATGAACTGAGGAGGTGGGAGGTGATGGGTGAGACCAGGTGAGGGGGGGATGAAGTGAGGAGGTGGAGGTGATGGGTAGACCACGGTGAGGGGGGGGATGAACTGAGGAGGTGGGAGGTGATGGGTGAGACCAGGTGAGGGGGAAGGTGGGTGAGGGGGGGGATGAAGTGAGGAGGTGGAGGTGATGGGTGAGACCAGGTGAGGGGGGGGATGAAGTGAGGAGGTGGAGGTGATGGGTGAGACCAGGTGAGGGGGAAGATGAAGTGAGGAGGTGGAGGTGATGGGTGAGACCAGGTGAGGGGGGGATGAAGTGAGGAGTTGGGAGGTGATGGGTGAGACCAGGTGAGGGGGAAGGTGGGTGAGGGGGGGGATGAAGTGAGGAGGTGGGAGGTGATGGGTGAGACCAGGTGAGGGGGGGGATGAAGTGAGGAGGTGGGAGGTGATGGGTGAGACCAGGTGAGGGGGGGGATGAAGTGAGGAGTTGGGAGGTGATGGGTGAGACCAGGTGAGGGGGAAGATGAAGTGAGGAGGTGGGAGGTGATGGGTGAGACCAGGTGAGGGGGAAGGTGGGTGAGGGGGGGGGATGAAGTGAGGAGGTGGAGGTGATGGGTGAGACCAGGTGAGGGGGAAGGTGGGTGAGGGGGAAGATGAAGTGTGGAGGTGGAGGTGATGGGTGAGACCAGGTGAGGGGGGGGATGAAGTGAGGAGGTGGGAGGTGATGGGTGAGACCAGGTGAGGGGGAGATGAAGTGAGGAGGTGGGAGGTGATGGGTGAGACCAGGTGGGGGAGGTGAGGGGGGAGATGAAGTGAGGAGGTGGGAGGTGATGGGTGAGACCAGGTGAGGGGGGATGAAGTGAGGAGGTGGGGAGGTGATGGGTGAGACCAGGTGAGGGGGGGGATGAAGTGAGGAGGTGGGAGGTGATGGGTGAGACCAGGTGAGGGGGAAGGTGGGTGAGGGGGGGGATGAAGTGAGGAGGTGGAGGTGATGGTGAGACCAGGTGAGGGGGGGGATGAAGTGAGGAGGTGGGAGGTGATGGGTGAGACCAGGTGAGGGGGGGGATGAAGTGAGGAGGTGGGAGGTGATGGGTGAGACCAGGTGAGGGGGGGATGAAGTGAGGGAGGTGGGAGGTGATGGGTGAGACCAGGTGAGGGGGGGATGAAGTGAGGAGGTGGGAGGTGATGGGTGAGACCAGGTGAGGTGGGGGATGAAGTGAGGAGGTGGGAGGTGATGGGTGAGACCAGGTGAGGGGGAAGGTGGGTGAGGGGGGGGATGAAGTGAGGAGGTGGGAGGTGATGGGTGAGACCAGGTGAGGGGAGGATGAAGTGAGGAGGTGGAGGTGATGGGTGAGACCAGGTGAGGGGGGGGATGAAGTGAGGAGGTGGGAGGTGATGGGTGAGACCAGGTGAGGGGGGGATGAAGTGAGGAGGTGGAGGTGATGGGTGAGACCAGGTGAGGGGGGGGGATGAAGTGAGGAGGTGGGAGGTGATGGGTGAGACCAGGTGAGGGGGAAGGTGGGTGAGGGTGAAGATGAAGTGAGGAGGTGGGAGGTGATGGGTGAGACCAGGTGAGGGGGGGGATGAAGTGAGGTGGTGGGAGGTGATGGGTGAGACCAGGTGAGGGGGGGGATGAAGTGAGGAGGTGGGAGGTGATGGGTGAGACCAGGTGAGGGGGAAGATGAAGTGAGGAGGTGGAGGTGATGGGTGAGACCAGGTGAGGGGGGGATGAGAGAGGAGGTGGGAGGTGATGGGTGAGACCAGGTGAGGGGGAAGATGAAGTGAGGAGGTGGAGGTGATGGGTGAGACCAGGTGAGGGGGAGATGAAGTGAGGAGGTGGGAGGTGATGGGTGAGACCAGGTGAGGGGGGGATGAAGTGAGGAGGTGGAGGTGATGGGTGAGACCAGGTGAGGGGGGGGATGAAGTGAGGAGGTGGGAGGTGATGGGTGAGACCAGGTGAGGGGGGGGAAGATGAAGTGAGGAGGTGGGAGGTGATGGGTGAGACCAGGTGAGGGGGGGATGAAGTGAGGAGGTGGGAGGTGATGGGTGAGACCAGGTGAGGGGGGGTGATGAAGTGAGGAGTTGGGAGGTGATGGGTGAGACCAGGTGAGGGGGGGGATGAAGTGAGGAGGTGGGAGGTGATGGGTGAGACCAGGTGAGGGGGGGGGGATGAAGTGAGGAGGTGGGAGGTGATGGGTGAGACCAGGTGAGGGGGAAGATGAAGTGAGGTGGGAGGTGATGGGTGAGACCAGGTGAGGGGGAAGGTGGGTGAGGGGGGGGATGAAGTGAGGAGTTGGAGGTGATGGGTGAGACCAGGTGAGGGGGGGATGAAGTGAGGAGGTGGGAGGTGATGGGTGAGACCAGGTGAGGGGGAAGATGAAGTGAGGTGGGAGGTGATGGGTGAGACCAGTTGAGGGGGGTGATGAAGTGAGGAGTTGGGAGGTGATGGGTGAGACCAGGTGAGGGGGGGATGAAGTGAGGAGGTGGGAGGTGATGGGTGAGACCAGGTGAGGGGGGGATGAAGTGAGGAGGTGGGAGGTGATGGGTGAGACCAGGTGAGGGGGGGATGAAGTGAGGAGGTGGGAGGTGATGGGTGAGACCAGGTGAGGGGGGGATGAAGTGAGGAGGTGGGAGGTGATGGGTGAGACCAGGTGAGGGGGAAGGTGGGTGAGGGGGGGGATGAAGTGAGGAGTTGGGAGGTGATGGGTGAGACCAGGTGAGGGGGGGATGAAGTGAGGAGGTGGGAGGTGATGGGTGAGACCAGGTGAGGGGGAAGATGAAGTGAGGTGGGAGGTGATGGGTGAGACCAGGTGAGGGGGGTGATGAAGTGAGGAGTTGGGAGGTGATGGGTGAGACCAGGTGAGGGGGGGATGAAGTGAGGAGGTGGGAGGTGATGGGTGAGACCAGGTGAGGGGGGGATGAAGTGAGGAGGTGGGAGGTGATGGGTGAGACCAGGTGAGGGGGGGATGAAGTGAGGAGGTGGGAGGTGATGGGTGAGACCAGGTGAGGGGGGGATGAAGTGAGGAGGTGGGAGGTGATGGGTGAGACCAGGTGAGGGGGGGGGGGATGAAGTGAGGAGGTGGGAGGTGATGGGTGAGACCAGGTGAGGGGGGGATGAAGTGAGGAGGTGGGAGGTGATGGGTGAGACCAGGTGAGGGGGGGATGAAGTGAGGAGGTGGGAGGTGATGGGTGAGACCAGGTGAGGGGGGGGGGATGAAGTGAGGAGGTGGGAGGTGATGGGTGAGACCAGGTGAGGGGGGGATGAAGTGAGGTGGGAGGTGATGGGTGAGACCAGGTGAGGGTGAAGATGAAGTGAGGAGGTGGGAGGTGATGGGTGAGACCAGGTGAGGGGGAAGATGAAGTGAGGTGGGAGGTGATGGGTGAGACCAGGTGAGGGGGGGTGATGATGTGAGGTGGGAGGTGATGGGTGAGACCAGGTGAGGGGAAGGTGGGTGAGGGGGGGGATGAAGTGAGGAGGTGGGAGGTGATGGGTGAGACCAGGTGAGGGGGGGATGAAGTGAGGAGTTGGGAGGTGATGGGTGAGACCAGGTGAGGGGGAAGGTGGGTGAGGGGGGGGATGAAGTGAGGAGGTGGAGGTGATGGGTGAGACCAGGTGAGGGGGAAGGTGGGTGAGGGGGGGGGATGAAGTGAGGAGGTGGGAGGTGATGGGTGAGACCAGGTGAGGGGGGGATGAAGTGAGGAGTTGGGAGGTGATGGGTGAGACCAGATGAGGGGGGGGATGAAGTGAGGAGGTGGGAGGTGATGGGTGAGACCAGGTGAGGGGGGGATGAAGTGAGGAGGTGGGAGGTGATGGGTGAGACCAGGTGAGGGGGGAAGGTGGGTGAGGTGGAGGGAGGTGATGGGTGAGACCAGGTGAGGGGGAAGGTGGGTGAGGGTGAGGGGGGGGGATGAAGTGAGGAGGTGGGAGGTGATGGGTGAGACCAGGTGAGGGGGGGGGATGAAGTGAGGAGGTGGAGGTGATGGGTGAGACCAGGTGAGGGGGGAAGATGAAGTGAGGAGGTGGAGGTGATGGGTGAGACCAGGTGAGGGGGGGGATGAAGTGAGGAGGTGGGAGGTGATGGGTGAGACCAGGTGAGGGGGGGGATGAAGTGAGGAGTTGGGAGGTGATGGGTGAGACCAGGTGAGGGGGAAGGTGGGTGAGGGGGGGATGAAGTGAGGAGGTGGGAGGTGATGGGTGAGACCAGGTGAGGGGGAAGGTGGGTGAGGGGGGGGATGAAGTGAGGAGGTGGGAGGTGATGGGTGAGACCAGGTGAGGGGGGGGATGAAGTGAGGAGGTGGGAGGTGATGGGGTGAGACCAGGTGAGGGGGGGGGATGAACTGAGGAGGTGGGAGGTGATGGGTGAGACCAGGTGAGGGGGGGAGAAGTGAGGAGGTGGAGGTGATGGGTAGACACGGTGAGGGGGGGGGATGAACTGAGGAGGTGGGAGGTGATGGGTGAGACCAGGTGAGGGGGAAGGTGGGTGAGGGGGGGGATGAAGTGAGGAGGTGGAGGTGATGGGTGAGACCAGATGAGGGGGGGGATGAAGTGAGGAGGTGGGAGGTGATGGGTGAGACCAGGTGAGGGGGGGATGAAGTGAGGAGGTGGGAGGTGATGGGTGAGACCAGGTGAGGGGGAAGGTGGGTGAGGTGGAGGGGAGGTGATGGGTGAGACCAGGTGAGGGGGAAGGTGGGTGAGGGGGGGGATGAAGTGAGGAGGTGGGAGGTGATGGGTGAGACCAGGTGAGGGGGGGGATGAAGTGAGGAGGTGGAGGTGATGGGTGAGACCAGGTGAGGGGGAAGATGAAGTGAGGAGGTGGGAGGTGATGGGTGAGACCAGGTGAGGGGGGGGATGAAGTGAGGAGGTGGGAGGTGATGGGTGAGACCAGGTGAGGGGGGGGATGAAGTGAGGAGGTGGGAGGTGATGGGTGAGACCAGGTGAGGGGGGGATGAAGTGAGGAGGTGGGAGGTGATGGGTGAGACCAGGTGAGGGGGGGGATGAAGTGAGGAGGTGGGAGGTGATGGGTGAGACCAGGTGAGGGGGGGGGATGAACTGAGGAGGTGGGAGGTGATGGGTGAGACCAGGTGAGGGGAAGGCGGGGAGGGGGGGATGAAGTGAGGAGGTGGAGGTGATGGGTGAGACCAGGTGAGGGGGGGGATGAAGTGAGGAGGTGGGAGGTGATGGGTGAGACCAGGTGAGGGGGGGATGAAGTGAGGAGGTGGAGGTGATGGGTGAGACCAGGTGAGGGGGAAGATGAAGTGAGGAGGTGGAGGTGATGGGTGAGACCAGGTGAGGGGGGGATGAAGTGAGGAGTTGGGAGGTGATGGGTGAGACCAGGTGAGGGGGAAGGTGGGTGAGGTGGAGGGAGGTGATGGGTGAGACCAGGTGAGGGGGAAGGTGGGTGAGGGGGGGGGATGAAGTGAGGAGGTGGGAGGTGATGGGTGAGACCAGGTGAGGGGGGGATGAAGTGAGGAGGTGGGAGGTGATGGGTGAGACCAGGTGAGGGGGGGGATGAAGTGAGGAGTGGGAGGTGATGGGTGAGACCAGGTGAGGGGGAAGATGAAGTGAGGAGGTGGGAGGTGATGGGTGAGACCAGGTGAGGGGGAAGGTGGGTGAGGGGGGGATGAAGTGAGGAGGTGGAGGTGATGGGTGAGACCAGGTGAGGGGGAAGGTGGGTGAGGGGGAAGATGAAGTGTGGAGGTGGAGGTGATGGGTGAGACCAGGTGAGGGGGGGGATGAAGTGAGGAGGTGGGAGGTGATGGGTGAGACCAGGTGAGGGGGAGATGAAGTGAGGAGGTGGGAGGTGATGGGTGAGACCAGGTGAGGGGGAAGGTGGGTGAGGGGGGGGATGAAGTGAGGAGGTGGGAGGTGATGGGTGAGACCAGGTGAGGGGGGGATGAAGTGAGGAGGTGGGAGGTGATGGGTGAGACCAGGTGAGGGGGGGGATGAAGTGAGGAGTTGGGAGGTGATGGGTGAGACCAGGTGAGGGGGAAGGTGGGTGAGGGGGGGGATGAAGTGAGGAGGTGGAGGTGATGGGTGAGACCAGGTGAGGGGGGGGGTGAAGTGAGGAGGTGGGAGGTGATGGGTGAGACCAGGTGAGGGGGGGGGATGAAGTGAGGAGGTGGGAGGTGATGGGTGAGACCAGGGTGAGGGGGGGATGAAGTGAGGAGGTGGGAGGTGATGGGTGAGACCAGGTGAGGGGGGGATGAAGTGAGGAGGTGGGAGGTGATGGGTGAGACCAGGTGAGGTGGGGGGATGAAGTGAGGAGGTGGGAGGTGATGGGTGAGACCAGGTGAGGGGGAAGGTGGGTGAGGGGGGGGATGAAGTGAGGAGGTGGGAGGTGATGGGTGAGACCAGGTGAGGGGGGGGATGAAGTGAGGTGGTGGGAGGTGATGGGTGAGACCAGGTGAGGGGGGGATGAAGTGAGGAGGTGGGAGGTGATGGGTGAGACCAGGTGAGGGGGAAGATGAAGTGAGGAGGTGGAGGTGATGGGTGAGACCAGGTGAGGGGGGGATGAAGAGAGGAGGTGGGAGGTGATGGGTGAGACCAGGTGAGGGGGAAGATGAAGTGAGGAGGTGGAGGTGATGGGTGAGACCAGGTGAGGGGGAAAGATGAAGTGAGGAGGTGGAGGTGATGGGTGAGACCAGGTGTGAGGGGGGGGATGAAGTGAGGAGGTGGAGGTGATGGGTGAGACCAGGTGAGGGGGGGGATGAAGGTGAGGAGGTGGGAGGTGATGGGTGAGACCAGGTGAGGGGGGGGAAGATGAAGTGAGGAGGTGGGAGGTGATGGGTGAGACCAGGTGAGGGGGGGGGGGGATGAAGTGAGGAGGTGGGAGGTGATGGGTGAGACCAGGTGAGGGGGGGTGATGAAGTGAGGAGTTGGGAGGTGATGGGTGAGACCAGGTGAGGGGGGGGATGAAGTGAGGAGGTGGGAGGTGATGGGTGAGACCAGGTGAGGGGGGGGGGATGAAGTGAGGAGGTGGGAGGTGATGGGTGAGACCAGGTGAGGGGGAAGATGAAGTGAGGTGGGAGGTGATGGGTGAGACCAGGTGAGGGGGAAGGTGGGTGAGGGGGGGGATGAAGTGAGGAGGTGGGAGGTGATGGGTGAGACCAGGTGAGGGGGAAGGTGGGTGAGGGGGGGATGAAGTGAGGAGGTGGGAGGTGATGGGTGAGACCAGGTGAGGGGGGGATGAAGTGAGGAGGTGGGAGGTGATGGGTGAGACCAGGTGAGGGGGAAGATGAAGTGAGGTGGGAGGTGATGGGTGAGACCAGGTGAGGGGGTGATGAAGTGAGGAGTTGGGAGGTGATGGGTGAGACCAGGTGAGGGGGAGATGAAGTGAGGAGGTGGGAGGTGATGGGTGAGACCAGGTGAGGGGGGGGATGAAGTGAGGAGGTGGGAGGTGATGGGTGAGACCAGGTGAGGGGGGGATGAAGTGAGGAGGTGGGAGGTGATGGGTGAGACCAGGTGAGGGGGGGATGAAGTGAGGAGGTGGGAGGTGATGGGTGAGACCAGGTGAGGGGGGGGGGATGAAGTGAGGAGGTGGGAGGTGATGGGTGAGACCAGGTGAGGGGGGGATGAAGTGAGGAGGTGGGAGGTGATGGGTGAGACCAGGTGAGGGGGGGGATGAAGTGAGGTGGGAGGTGATGGGTGAGACCAGGTGAGGGTGAAGATGAAGTGAGGAGGTGGGAGGTGATGGGTGAGACCAGGTGAGGGGGAAGATGAAGTGAGGTGGGAGGTGATGGGTGAGACCAGGTGAGGGGGGGTGATGATGTGAGGTGGGAGGTGATGGGTGAGACCAGGTGAGGGGGAAGGTGGGTGAGGGGGGGGGATGAAGTGAGGAGGTGGAGGTGATGGGTGAGACCAGGTGAGGGGGGGATGAAGTGAGGAGTTGGGAGGTGATGGGTGAGACCAGGTGAGGGGGAAGGTGGGTGAGGGGGGGGATGAAGTGAGGAGGTGGAGGTGATGGGTGAGACCAGGTGAGGGGGAAGGTGGGTGAGGGGGGGGATGAAGTGAGGAGGTGGAGGTGATGGGTGAGACCAGGTGAGGGGGGGATGAAGTGAGGAGTTGGGAGGTGATGGGTGAGACCAGATGAGGGGGGGATGAAGTGAGGAGGTGGGAGGTGATGGGTGAGACCAGGTGAGGGGGGGGATGAAGTGAGGAGGTGGGAGGTGATGGGTGAGACCAGGTGAGGGGGAAGGTGGGTGAGGTGGAGGGAGGTGATGGGTGAGACCAGGTGAGGGGGAAGGTGGGTGAGGGGGGGGATGAAGTGAGGAGGTGGGAGGTGATGGGTGAGACCAGGTGAGGGGGGGGATGAAGTGAGGAGGTGGAGGTGATGGGTGAGACCATGTGAGGGGGAAGATGAAGTGAGGAGGTGGGAGGTGATGGGTGAGACCAGGTGAGGGGGGGATGAAGTGAGGAGGTGGGAGGTGATGGGGTGAGACCAGGTGAGGGGGGGATGAAGTGAGGAGTTGGGAGGTGATGGGTGAGACCAGGTGAGGGGGAAGGTGGGTGAGGGGGGGATGAAGTGAGGAGGTGGGAGGTGATGGGTGAGACCAGGTGAGGGGGAAGGTGAGTGAGGGGGGGATGAAGTGAGGAGGTGGGAGGTGATGGGTGAGACCAGGTGAGGGGGGGATGAAGTGAGGAGGTGGGAGGTGATGGGTGAGACCAGGTGAGGGGGGGGGGATGAAGTGAGGAGGTGGGAGGTGATGGGTGAGACCAGGTGAGGGGGAAGGTGGGTGAGGGGGTGGATGAAGTGAGGAGGTGGGAGGTGATGGGTGAGACCAGGTGAGGGGGGGGATGAAGTGAGGAGTTGGGAGGTGATGGGTGAGACCAGGTGAGGGGGGGGGGGATGAAGTGAGGAGGTGGGAGGTGATGGGTGAGACCAGGTGAGGGGGAAGGTGGGTGAGGGGGTGGATGAAGTGAGGAGGTGGGAGGTGATGGGTGAGACCAGGTGAGGGGGGGGATGAAGTGAGGAGGTGGGAGGTGATGGGTGAGACCAGGTGAGGGGGAAGGTGGGTGAGGGGGTGGATGAAGTGAGGAGGTGGGAGGTGATGGGTGAGACCAGGTGAGGGGGGGATGAAGTGAGGAGGTGGGAGGTGATGGGTGAGACCAGGTGAGGGGGGGGATGAAGTGAGGAGGTGGGAGGTGATGGGTGAGACCAGGTGAGCGGGGGATGAAGTGAGGAGGTGGGAGGTGATGGGTGAGACCAGGTGAGGGGGGGATGAAGTGAGGAGTTGGGAGGTGATGGGTGAGACCAGGTGAGGGGGGGATGAAGTGAGGAGGTGGGAGGTGATGGGTGAGACCAGGTGAGGGGGGGGATGAAGTGAGGAGGTGGGAGGTGATGGGTGAGACCAGGTGAGGGGGGGGGGATGAAGTGAGGAGGTGGGAGGTGATGGGTGAGACCAGGTGAGGGGGAAGGTGGGTGAGGGGGTGGATGAAGTGAGGAGGTGGGAGGTGATGGGTGAGACCAGGTGAGGGGGGGGGATGAAGTGAGGAGGTGGGAGGTGATGGGTGAGACCAGGTGAGGGGGAAGGTGGGTGAGGGGGTGGATGAAGTGAGGAGGTGGGAGGTGATGGGTGAGACCAGGTGAGGGGGGGGATGAAGTGAGGAGGTGGGAGGTGATGGGTGAGACCAGGTGAGGGGGGGGGGATGAAGTGAGGAGGTGGGAGGTGATGGGTGAGACCAGGTGAGGGGGGGATGAAGTGAGGAGGTGGGAGGTGATGGGTGAGACCAGGTGAGGGGGGGATGAAGTGAGGAGGTGGGAGGTGATGGGTGAGACCAGGTGAGATGGAAGGTGGGTGAGGGGGGGATGAAGTGAGGAGGTGGGAGGTGATGGGTGAGACCAGGTGAGGGGGGAATGAAGTGAGGAGGTGGGAGGTGATGGGTGAGACCAGGTGAGGGGGGGGGGGATGAAGTGAAAAGGTGGGAGGTGATGGGTGAGACCAGGTGAGGGGGGGATGAAGTGAGGAGGTGGGAGGTGATGGGTGAGACCAGGTGAGGGGGGGATGAAGTGAGGAGGTGGGAGGTGATGGGTGAGACCATGTGAGGGGGGGGGATGAAGTGAGGAGGTGGGAGGTGATGGGTGAGACCAGGTGAGGGGGGGGGATGAAGTGAGGAGGTGGGAGGTGATGGGTGAGACCAGGTGAGGGGGAAGATGAAGTGAGGAGGTTGGAGGTGATGGGTGAGACCAGGTGAGGGGGGGATGAAGTGAGGAGGTGGGAGGTGATGGGTGAGACCAGGTGAGGGGGGGGGATGAAGTGAGGAGGTGGGAGGTGATGGGTGAGACCAGGTGAGGGGGAAGATGAAGTGAGGAGGTGGGAGGTGATGGGTGAGACCAGGTGAGGGGGAAGATGAAGTGAGGAGGTGGGAGGTGATGGGTGAGACCAGGTGAGGGGGAAGATGAAGTGAGGAGGTGGGAGGTGATGGGTGAGACCAGGTGAGGGGGGGGGATGAAGTGAGGAGGTGGGAGGTGATGGGTGAGACCAGGTGAGGGGGAAGGTGGGTGAGGGGGAAGATGAAGTGAGGAGGTGGGAGGTGATGGGTGAGACCAGGTGAGGGGGAAGGTGGGTGAGGGGGAAGATGAAGTGAGGAGGTGGGAGGTGATGGGTGAGACCAGGTGAGGGGGAAGATGAAGTGAGGAGGTGGAGGTGATGGGTGAGACCAGGTGAGGGGGAAGATGAAGTGAGGAGGTGGGAGGTGATGGGTGAGACCAGGTGAGGGGGGGGGATGAAGTGAGGAGGTGGGAGGTGATGGGTGAGACCAGGTGAGGGGGAAGATGAAGTGAGGAGGTGGGAGGTGATGGGTGAGACCAGGTGAGGGGGGGGATGAAGTGAGGAGGTGGAGGTGATGGGTGAGACCAGGTGAGGGGGAAGGTGGGTGAGGGGGGGATGAAGTGAGGAGGTGGGAGGTGATGGGTGAGACCAGGTGAGGGGGGGGATGAAGTGAGGAGGTGGGAGGTGATGGGTGAGACCAGGTGAGGGGGGGGATGAAGTGAGGAGGTGGGAGGTGATGGGTGAGACCAGGTGAGGGGGGGGATGAAGTGAGGAGGTGGGAGGTGATGGGTGAGACCAGGTGAGGGGGGGGATGAAGTGAGGAGGTGGGAGGTGATGGGTGAGACCAGGTGAGGGGGGGGATGAAGTGAGGAGGTGGAGTTGATGGGTGAGACCAGGTGAGGGGGGGGATGAAGTGAGGAGGTGGGAGGTGATGGGTGAGACCAGGTGAGGGGGGGATGAAGTGAGGAGGTGGGAGGTGATGGGTGAGACCAGGTGAGGGGGAAGATGAAGTGAGGAGGTGGAGGTGATGGGTGAGACCAGGTGAGGGGGGGATGAAGAGAGGAGGTGGGAGGTGATGGGTGAGACCAGGTGAGGGGGAAGATGAAGTGAGGAGGTGGAGGTGATGGGTGAGACCAGGTGAGGGGGGGGATGAAGTGAGGAGGTGGGAGGTGATGGGTGAGACCAGGTGAGGGGGGGATGAAGTGAGGAGGTGGGAGGTGATGGGTGAGACCAGGTGAGGGGGGGATGAAGTGAGGAGGTGGGAGGTGATGGGTGAGACCAGGTGAGGGGGAAGGTGGGTGAGGGGGTGGATGAAGTGAGGAGGTGGGAGGTGATGGGTGAGACCAGGTGAGGGGGGGGATGAAGTGAGGAGGTGGGAGGTGATGGGTGAGACCAGGTGAGGGGGGGGATGAAGTGAGGAGTTGGGAGGTGATGGGTGAGACCAGGTGAGGGGGGGATGAAGTGAGGAGGTGGGAGGTGATGGGTGAGACCAGGTGAGGGGGAAGGTGGGTGAGGGGGTGGATGAAGTGAGGAGGTGGGAGGTGATGGGTGAGACCAGGTGAGGGGGGGGATGAAGTGAGGAGGTGGGAGGTGATGGGTGAGACCAGGTGAGGGGGAAGGTGGGTGAGGGGGAAGATGAAGTGAGGAGGTGGGAGGTGATGGGTGAGACCAGGTGAGGGGGGGATGAAGTGAGGAGGTGGGAGGTGATGGGTGAGACCAGGTGAGGGGGGGGGGATGAAGTGAGGAGGTGGGAGGTGATGGGTGAGACCAGGTGAGGGGGGGATGAAGTGAGGAGGTGGGAGGTGATGGGTGAGACCAGGTGAGATGGAAGGTGGGTGAGGGGGGGATGAAGTGAGGAGGTGGGAGGTGATGGGTGAGACCAGGTGAGGGGGGGAATGAAGTGAGGAGGTGGGAGGTGATGGGTGAGACCAGGTGAGGGGGGGGGGATGAAGTGAGGAGGTGGGAGGTGATGGGTGAGACCAGGTGAGGGGGGGATGAAGTGAGGAGGTGGGAGGTGATGGGTGAGACCAGGTGAGGGGGGGGATGAAGTGAGGAGGTGGGAGGTGATGGGTGAGACCATGTGAGGGGGGGGGATGAAGTGAGGAGGTGGGAGGTGATGGGTGAGACCAGGTGAGGGGGGGGGATGAAGTGAGGAGGTGGGAGGTGATGGGTGAGACCAGGTGAGGGGGAAGATGAAGTGAGGAGGTTGGAGGTGATGGGTGAGAGCAGGTGAGGGGGGGATGAAGTGAGGAGGTGGGAGGTGATGGGTGAGACCAGGTGAGGGGGGGGGATGAAGTGAGGAGGTGGGAGGTGATGGGTGAGACCAGGTGAGGGGGAAGATGAAGTGAGGAGGTGGGAGGTGATGGGTGAGACCAGGTGAGGGGGAAGATGAAGTGAGGAGGTGGGAGGTGATGGGTGAGACCAGGTGAGGGGGAAGATGAAGTGAGGAGGTGGGAGGTGATGGGTGAGACCAGGTGAGGGGGGGGGATGAAGTGAGGAGGTGGGAGGTGATGGGTGAGACCAGGTGAGGGGGAAGGTGGGTGAGGGGGAAGATGAAGTGAGGAGGTGGGAGGTGATGGGTGAGACCAGGTGAGGGGGAAGATGAAGTGAGGAGGTGGAGGTGATGGGTGAGACCAGGTGAGGGGGAAGATGAAGTGAGGAGGTGGGAGGTGATGGGTGAGACCAGGTGAGGGGGGGGGATGAAGTGAGGAGGTGGGAGGTGATGGGTGAGACCAGGTGAGGGGGAAGATGAAGTGAGGAGGTGGGAGGTGATGGGTGAGACCAGGTGAGGGGGGGGGATGAAGTGAGGAGGTGGAGGTGATGGGTGAGACCAGGTGAGGGGGAAGGTGGGTGAGGGGGGGATGAAGTGAGGAGGTGGGAGGTGATGGGTGAGACCAGGTGAGGGGGGGGATGAAGTGAGGAGGTGGAGTTGATGGGTGAGACCAGGTGAGGGGGGGGATGAAGTGAGGAGGTGGGAGGTGATGGGTGAGACCAGGTGAGGGGGGGGATGAAGTGAGGAGGTGGAGTTGATGGGTGAGACCAGGTGAGGGGGGGGATGAAGTGAGGAGGTGGGAGGTGATGGGTGAGACCAGGTGAGGGGGGGATGAAGTGAGGAGGTGGGAGGTGATGGGTGAGACCAGGTGAGGGGGGGATGAAGTGAGGAGGTGGGAGGTGATGGGTGAGACCAGGTGAGGGGGGGATGAAGTGAGGAGGTGGGAGGTGATGGGTGAGACCAGGTGAGGGGGGGATGAAGTGAGGAGGTGGGAGGTGATGGGTGAGACCAGGTGAGGGGGGGATGAAGTGAGGAGGTGGGAGGTGATGGGTGAGACCAGGTGAGGGGGGGATGAAGTGAGGAGGTGGGAGGTGATGGGTGAGACCAGGTGAGGGGGGGGATGAAGTGAGGAGGTGGGAGGTGATGGGTGAGACCAGGTGAGGGGGGGATGAAGTGAGGAGGTGGGAGGTGATGGGTGAGACCAGGTGAGGGGGGGATGAAGTGAGGAGGTGGGAGGTGATGGGTGAGACCAGGTGAGGGGGGGATGAAGTGAGGAGGTGGGAGGTGATGGGTGAGACCAGGTGAGGGGGGGGATGAAGTGAGGAGGTGGCAGGTGATGGGTGAGACCAGGTGAGGGGGGGATGAAGTGAGGAGGTGGGAGGTGATGGGTGAGACCAGGTGAGGGGGGGATGAAGTGAGGAGGTGGGAGGTGATGGGTGAGACCAGGTGAGGGGGGGGGATGAAGTGAGGAGGTGGGAGGTGATGGGTGAGACCAGGTGAGGGGGGGGATGAAGTCAGGAGGTGGAGTTGATGGGTGAGACCAGGTGAGGGGGGGGGATGAAGTGAGGAGGTGGGAGGTGATGGGTGAGACCAGGTGAGGGGGGGGATGAAGTGAGGAGGTGGAGGTGATGGGTGAGACCAGGTGAGGGGGAAGGTGGGTGAGGGGGGGATGAAGTGAGGAGGTGGGAGGTGATGGGTGAGACCAGGTGAGGGGGGGGATGAAGTGAGGAGGTGGAGGTGATGGGTGAGATAGGTGAGGGGGGGGATGAAGTGAGGAGGTGGGAGGTGATGGGTGAGACCAGGTGAGGGGGGGGATGAAGTGAGGAGGTGGAGGTGATGGGTGAGATAGGTGAGGGGGGGGATGAAGTGAGGAGGTGGGAGGTGATGGGTGAGACCAGGTGAGGGGGGGGATGAAGTGAGGAGGTGGAGGTGATGGGTGAGACCAGGTGAGGGGGAAGGTGGGTGAGGGGGGGATGAAGTGAGGAGGTGGGAGGTGATGGGTGAGACCAGGTGAGGGGGGGGATGAAGTGAGGAGGTGGGAGGTGATGGGTGAGACCAGGTGAGGGGGAAGATGAAGTGAGGAGGTTGAGGTGATGGGTGAGACCAGGTGAGGGGGAAGATGAAGTGAGGAGGTGGGAGGTGATGGGTGAGACCAGATGAGGGGTGGGGAATGAAGTGAGGTGGGAGGTGATGGTGGAAAAGACAAAGGGCTGGAGAAGGAAACTGACAGGAGAGAAGGGTGGGCCAAAGGAGAAAGGGGAGGGGCACCTGATGGAGGTGATGGGCAGGTGAGGTGAAGAGAAGGGGTAAAAGGGCAGCCAGATTGGGGAAGATGCAACAATAAGACTGTTCCAATTCCACCAACTTTGCTTCAGAATTGAAGGTTATACACAATGCGCTCCAGCCACAGCTGTGCTGATCACTTCATCACTCAGCTGCTAATTAGCATAACTTTTATGCAAATATTCACTTTCCGCATCACTGAATAAACAAATTAGTGTTGCATTCAATATTAAAATGATTTCCTTTATTACACCAATGAAGCACTAACCAGGGCTGTCTGAACAGGCAGCTACTGTTGTGAGAAAATAGTTTCATCTCCTGTCTGCTGCCTGCTTGAGGGACCATCTCCGGGGACTGACATCAATGTGTCAATCAGGAACACAGAAATCAGCCAAAATAAATCCACTGTGAGCTGGAACCATCCCTCCAGAGTAACATCCGCAGCTGAAATCAGTCCTGGTAGACTCGGTCTGGATCAGGAGACCTGCAATCAATAACGAGGCAAAGTGTCTGTGGACCGAACACAGTCCAGGGCAGGCTCTTCAGCCCACGTTATGCTGACCTTCTGATCTACTCTAAGATGACGGGAGGATGCTGCGCAGTATTCTGGCAGGTTTGAGCATGGTCTGGTATGGAAATCACCAATGCCCAGGAACAGAAAGGCTTACAAAAAGTGGATACAGCCCAGTTCATCACTGGAAAAGCCCTCTCCATCACTGAGCACATCTTCAAGAGACGTTGCCACAAGAAAGCAGTGTCCATCAAAATAGATCCCCACCTTCCAGGCCATGCTCTCTCCTCGCTGCTACCATCAGAAAGGAGGTACCATGTTCAGAAACGGTTATTACTCAACAACCTTCAGGCTCCTGAACCAGGACTCACCACAACCCTGAACTGATTCCGCGACCTACAAAATAACATGATCTACTGATTCCACTCACCTTCAAGGAATCTACAACTCATGTTCTCAGTATTATTTATTAACTTATTATTTTTAGTTTCTTTTTCTTGTATTTGCACAGTTTGTCTTCTTTTGTACATTGCTCGTTTGTCAGTCTTTGCTTGGGTGCAGTTTTTCTTTGATTCTATTGTATTTCCTTGTCCTACTGTGAATGCCCACAAGAAAATAAATCTCAGGGTAGTAGAGGGTGACATACATGCACCTTGTTAATAAATTTGTTTGGAACCTTAAACTGATGTGGGAAATCAGGAGGTCACTAATTGTGGTAAACATAGTCCAGTGGTACACACACCAAAGGTGTCTTTCACCACACGCTAGCCAAGGTGTAGCACATCCCGTTCACACGAGAGAACAAGGTGCTGGCACTGCTGTGGTGGTCATAGGGGCTCTTGAAGGGTAATAAAGGGGAGCAGATCCATCACTCGAAGCTGCAGCACAAGTTGAATTACAAATTATCATGCAAGTTGACAGGATGGTTAAGAAGGTATACGGTGTGTTGGTCTTCATTAGTCGGGGGATTGAGTTCAAGAGCTGCGAAGTAATATTGCAGCTCTATAAAACCTGTCTTTGAATGTGGACGAAAGAGATGGTCGTCGACTACAGGAGAGCATGGACAACCACTCTCCACTGAACATCGACAGCTCCTCCGTACAGCACCAAATTTCTTGGTGTTCACCTGGCGGAGAATCTCACCTGGTCCCTCAACAACAGCTCCATAGCAAAGAAAGCCCAGCAGCATCTCTACTTTCTGCGAAGGCTGAGGAAAGTCCATCTCCCACCCCCCATCCTCATTACATTCTACAGGGGTTGTATTGAGAGCATCCTGAGCAGCTGCATCACTGCCTGGTTCGGGAATTGCACCATCTCGGATTGCAAGGCTCTGCAGCAGATAGTGAGGTCAGCTGAGAAGATCATCAGGGTCTCTCTTCCTGCCATTACAGACATTTACACCACACGCTGTATCAGCAAAGCAAACAGCATTGTGAAGGACCCCACGCACCCCTCATACAAACTCTTCTCCCTCCTGCCATCTGGCAAAAGGTACTGAAGCATTTGAGCTCTCACAACCAGACTGTGTAAAGTTTCTTTCCCCAAGCCATCAGACTCCTCGATACCCAGTCTAGTCTGACACCGACTTGCACGCACGCACACACACACACTCAATTGAACACCACTCCACTCCCTTTGCAATTTTTGCTTGTTTCTTTCTCAATTCCTGCTAGAACATTGTTTACATTTACACTTACATTTACATTATTTATTATTATATTGTAATTTGCCCTTTACTGTGCTTATCGTCTTGTTTATTAATTATTGTACTGTCTTGTGCACTTTATGTAGTCCCGTGTAGGTCTGAAGTCTAATGTAGTTTTGTGTTGCTTCACATAGTCTAGTGTAGTTTTGTGTTGTTTCATGTAACATCAGGGTCCTGGAGGAACGTTGTTTCGTTTTTACAGTGCACTGTACCAGCAGTTATGGTTGAAATGACAATAAAAGTGACTTGACTTGACTGAGACCACATTTGGAGGATTGTGTTCAGTTCTGGTCGCCTCATTATGGGAAGGATGTGGAAGCTTTAGAGAGGGTGCAGAGGAGATTTACCAGGATGCTGCCTGAATTAGAGAGCATGTCTTATGAGCGAGCTGGGACTTTTCTATTTGGAGATATGACTTGATAGAGGTGTACAAGATGACAAGAGGGAGTGGTTGAGAGGACAGGGTGGAAACGGCTGATATGACGGGCATCATTTTAAGGATAGTATGGAGGGATGTCAGAGGTAAGTTTATTGGTAGGGGTGTAGAACCCACTGCCAGGGGTGGTGGTAGAGGCAGATACATTAGGAACATTTAAGAGATTCTGAGATAGGCAAGTGGATGAAAAATGGAGGGATACGTGGGAGGAAAGGATTTGATTGATCTTAGAGTAGATTTAAAACATTAGTAAAACACCATCGGCCGAAGAGCCAGTACTGTTAAAGTTCTGTTTTAAGAGGCAGGATCTCACTGAAACCTACCAGAGACTGAAAGGAAATGAAAGAGTTAATGTATCAGGAGCACTTGCAAGGCTCTGGACCTGTACTCCTGGAGTTCAAAAGAAAAAGGGGTGATCTCACTGAAATACTGCCAGGCTGTGACAGAGTTAACATGGAGAGGATATTCTTATTGTGGGGGAGTCCAGGACCAGAGGGCACAGCCTCAGAATAGAAGGATGTCCCTTTAGAACAGAGATGAGGAGGGATTTCTTTAGCCAGAGGGTGGTAAATCTGTGGAATTCATTGCCACAAACAGCTGTGGAGGCCAAGTCAATGAATACATTTAAAGTGGAGGTTGATAGGTTCTTGATTAGTAAGGGCCCCAGGGAGAAGACAGGAGAATGGAGTTGAGAGGTAATACATCAGTCAGGATGGAATGTGGAGCAGGCTCAATGGCCTAATTCTGCTCTTGTAGTCATTCAGAGAATGGGGCTGCATTAGGGATTCAGGCATGGGCGGCATCTTGACCCGTCACTGATTCCCTCAGATGGATGGGTCTTTGTTCGGGTAGATCAATTGGACTTAATTTCAGCATCCCCCTCTCCTCCTTGAACCTTACTCCCACTGAACGTACTGCCCTCCACTCTGTCCAAACCAATCCCAACCTTCCCATCAAACCTGCAGACAAAGGGGGTGCTGCTTCAAAGTGGCAGAATGACCTCTGCTTTGAGGTCAGGTGGCAACTCCCAGACTCCTCCTCCTACTTAACCCTTGAAAAGGACCCTACTCCAAATCATCAGAAAATTGTCTCCAAAACCATTACTAACCTCATCAACAATGAAGATCTCCCTCTACTGCCACCAGACTCACTGCTCCCTGACCCTACACTGCTCGTTTCTACCTCCTACCCAAAATCCACAAACCTGACTGCCTGGGTAGGCCCACGCATCTGTGCTTAGTTTGTCAATTTCATCAACTTTGCCTCCAAATTCCACCCTGCCCTTAAATTCACTTGGTCCATTTCTGACACCCCTCTTTCTTTATCTCTCTCTCTCTCCATCTCAAAACAAACCATCAACCTACATCTTTTATAAACCTACCGAGTTACATGGCTATCTTGACTATATGTAAAAACTGGAAAAAAACAAGAGCTTTGGGCAGCAACCAATCCAGACGTCGGAAGCTTTGAGAGGAGGGGATTTCACTCCAGTCCACTGCCCATGTCGAGAAGGTAGCAGCAGGTCGCTATGGTGAAAGAAAGCTTTGACCAGCGTCCAGCTGCAAGAGCAAATTAAACGAGGGCAGGGCAAGCGCAGTGGCCATCATCTGAGTGGACAGAGTCAGAGTGGTGATCTTGAGGCTTCAGTCAAGAGAAAGCAGAAACATGCAAGGTGAAGTTTTTTCCCCTTCCCTTCTTTATATCTGCTTAGCCAGGACAGTAGAGATGCCAGGCAGGTTAGCGGGATGCTCCTCTTGTGGGATGTGTGGAAGACAGAAAGACCTCCAGAGTCCCTGACCACTACAACTGCCAGAAGTGCGTCCAGCTGCAGCTTCCAACAATCCACGTTAAGGAGTTGGAGCTGGAAATGGATGAACTCCAGATCATTCGGGAGGCTGAGCGGGGAGGGAGAGACAGGACATTCTGTAGAGAGGTAGTTACACCCAAGGTGCATGACACAAGAACTGGTGACAGTCAGGAAAGAGAAAGGGAGTAAGGAGCCAGGACAGAGTGCCTGAGGCCATTCCCCTCCTCAACAACAGGTTGCTACATTTTGCTTGCTACTGGGGGGTGGGGGTGGAATGACCTAACAGATGAAAGTTACCTTGGTCAGGTCTCAAGCACTGAGTCTGGCTCTGTGATCCAGTGACTCACAATTCAGAGAAGGAGCAGTGTAGGGTAAGGGAACAGTGAGTTGGGGGGATCTGGGTAGGGGGTAGAAATGAGCGGTGTAGGGTAAGGGAACAGTGAGTTGGGTGGATCTGGGTAGGGGGTAGAAATGAGCGGTGTAGGGTAAGGGAACAGTGAGGGGTGGATCTGGGTAGGGGGTAGAAATGAGCGGTGTAGGGTAAGGGAACAGTGAGTTGGGTGGATCTGGGTAGGGGGTAGAAATGAGCGGTGTAGGGTAAGGGAACAGTGAGTTTGGGGGATCTGGGTAGGGGGTAGAAATGAGCGGTGTAGGGTAAGGGAACAGTGAGTTGGGTGGATCTGGGTAGGGGGTAGAAATGAGCGGTGTAGGGTAAGGGAACAGTGAGTTTGGGGGATCTGGGTAGGGGGTAGAAATGAGCGGTGTAGGGTAAGGGAACAGTGAGTTGGGTGGATCTGGGTAGGGGGTAGAAATGAGCGGTGTAGGGTAAGGGAACAGTGAGTTTGGGGGATCTGGGTAGGGGGTAGAAATGAGCAGTGTAGGGTAAGGGAACAGTGAGGGGTGGATCTGGGAAGGGGGTAGAAATGAGCGGTGTAGGGTAAGGGAACAGTGAGTTTGGGGGATCTGGGTAGGGGGTAGAAACGAGCAGTGTAGGGTAAGGGAACAGTGAGGGGTGGATCTGGGAAGGGGGTAGAAATGAGCGGTGTAGGGTAAGGGAACAGTGAGTTTGGGGGATCTGGGTAGGGGGTAGAAACGAGCAGTGTAGGGTAAGGGAACAGTGAGTTTGGGGGATCTGGGTAGGGGGTAGAAACGAGCAGTGTAGGGTAAGGGAACAGTGAGTTTGGGGGATCTGGGTAGGGGGTAGAAACGAGCAGTGTAGGGTAAGGGAACAGTGAGTTGGGGGGATCTGGGTAGGGGGTAGAAATGAGCAGTGTAGGGTAAGGGAACAGTGAGTTTGGGGGATCTGGGTAGGGGGTAGAAACGAGCAGTGTAGGGTAAGGGAACAGTGAGTTGGGTGGATCTGGGTAGGGGGTAGAAACGAGCAGTGTAGGGTAAGGGAACAGTGAGTTGGGTGGATCTGGGTAGGGGGTAGAAATGAGCGGTGTAGGGTAAGGGAACAGTGAGTTTGGGGGATCTGGGTAGGGGGTAGAAATGAGCAGTGTAGGGTAAGGGAACAGTGAGGGGTGGATCTGGGAAGGGGGTAGAAATGAGCGGTGTAGGGTAAGGGAACAGTGAGTTTGGGGGATCTGGGTAGGGGGTAGAAACGAGCAGTGTAGGGTAAGGGAACAGTGAGTTTGGGGGATCTGGGTAGGGGGTAGAAACGAGCAGTGTAGGGTAAGGGAACAGTGAGTTGGGGGGATCTGGGTAGGGGGTAGAAATGAGCAGTGTAGGGTAAGGGAACAGTGAGTTGGGGGGATCTGGGTAGGGGGTAGAAATGAGCGGTGTAGGGTAAGGGAACAGTGAGTTGGGGGGATCTGGGTAGGGGGTAGAAATGAGCGGTGTAGGGTAAGGGAACAGTGAGTTTGGGGGATCTGGGAAGGGGGTAGAAACGAGCAGTGTAGGGTAAGGGAACAGTGAGTTTGGGGGATCTGGGTAGGGGGTAGAAACGAGCAGTGTAGGGTAAGGGAACAGTGAGTTGGGTGGATCTGGGAAGGGGGTAGAAACGAGCAGTGTAGGGTAAGGGAACAGTGAGTTTGGGGGATCTGGGTAGGGGGTAGAAACGAGCAGTGTAGGGTAAGGGAACAGTGAGTTTGGGGGATCTGGGTAGGGGGTAGAAACGAGCAGTGTAGGGTAAGGGAACAGTGAGTTTGGGGGATCTGGGTAGGGGGTAGAAACAAGCAGTGTAGGGTAAGGGAACAGTGAGGGGTGGATCTGGGAAGGGGGTAGAAATGAGCAGTGTAGGGTAAGGGAACAGTGAGGGGTGGATCTGGGTAGGGGGTAGAAACGAGCAGTGTAGGGTAAGGGAACAGTGAGGGGTGGATCTGGGTAGGGGTAGAAACGAGCAGTGTAGGGTAAGGGAACAGTGAGGGGTGGATCTGGGAAGGGGGTAGAAATGAGCAGTGTAGGGTAAGGGAACAGTGAGTTTGGGGGATCTGGGAAGGGGGTAGAAATGAGCAGTGTAGGGTAAGGGAACAGTGAGTTGGGTGGATCTGGGTAGGGGGTAGAAACGAGCAGTGTAGGGTAAGGGAACAGTGAGTTTGGGGGATCTGGGTAGGGGGTAGAAACGAGCAGTGTAGGGTAAGGGAACAGTGAGGGGTGGATCTGGGTAGGGGGTAGAAACGAGCAGTGTAGGGTAAGGGAACAGTGAGGGGTGGATCTGGGAAGGGGGTAGAAACGAGCAGTGTAGGGTAAGGGAACAGTGAGGGGTGGATCTGGGTAGGGGGTAGAAACGAGCAGTGTAGGGTAAGGGAACAGTGAGTTTGGGGGATCTGGGTAGGGGGTAGAAACGAGCAGTGTAGGGTAAGGGAACAGTGAGTTTGGGGGATCTGGGTAGGGGGTAGAAACGAGCAGTGTAGGGTAAGGGAACAGTGAGGGGTGGATCTGGGAAGGGGGTAGAAATGAGCAGTGTAGGGTAAGGGAACAGTGAGTTGGGGGGATCTGGGTAGGGGGTAGAAACGAGCAGTGTAGGGTAAGGGAACAGTGAGGGGTGGATCTGGGTAGGGGGTAGAAACGAGCGGTGTAGGGTAAGGGAACAGTGAGTTGGGGGGATCTGGGTAGGGGTAGAAATGAGCAGTGTAGGGTAAGGGAACAGTGAGTTTGGGGGATCTGGGAAGGGGGTAGAAACGAGCAGTGTAGGGTAAGGGAACAGTGAGTTGGGGGGATCTGGGAAGGGGGTAGAAATGAGCGGTGTAGGGTAAGGGAACAGTGAGTTTGGGGGATCTGGGAAGGGGGTAGAAACGAGCAGTGTAGGGTAAGGGAACAGTGAGGGTGGATCTGGGTAGGGGGTAGAAACGAGCAGTGTAGGGTAAGGGAACAGTGAGTTGGGGGGATCTGGGTAGGGGGTAGAAACGAGCAGTGTAGGGTAAGGGGAACAGTGAGTTGGGTGGATCTGGGTAGGGGGTAGAAACGAGCAGTGTAGGGTAAGGGAACAGTGAGGGGTGGATCTGGGAAGGGGGTAGAAATGAGCGGTGTAGGGTAAGGGAACAGTGAGTTTGGGGGATCTGGGTAGGGGGTAGAAATGAGCAGTGTAGGGTAAGGGAACAGTGAGTTTGGGGGATCTGGGTAGGGGGTAGAAATGAGCGGTGTAGGGTAAGGGAACAGTGAGTTGGGTGGATCTGGGTAGGGGGTAGAAACGAGCAGTGTAGGGTAAGGGAACAGTGAGTTTGGGGGATCTGGGTAGGGGGTAGAAACGAGCAGTGTAGGGTAAGGGAACAGTGAGTTTGGGGGATCTGGGTAGGGGGTAGAAATGAGCGGTGTAGGGTAAGGGAACAGTGAGTTTGGGGGATCTGGGTAGGGGGTAGAAATGAGCGGTGTAGGGTAAGGGAACAGTGAGTTTGGGGGGATCTGGGTAGGGGGTAGAAATGAGCGGTGTAGGGTAAGGGAACAGTGAGTTTGGGGGATCTGGGTAGGGGGTAGAAATGAGCGGTGTAGGGTAAGGGAACAGTGAGTTTGGGGGATCTGGGAAGGGGGTAGAAATGAGCAGTGTAGGGTAAGGGAACAGTGAGTTTGGGTGGATCTGGGAAGGGGGTAGAAACGAGCAGTGTAGGGTAAGGGAACAGTGAGTTGGGGGGATCTGGGTAGGGGGTAGAAATGAGCGGTGTAGGGTAAGGGAACAGTGAGTTTGGGGGATCTGGGAAGGGGGTAGAAACGAGCAGTGTAGGGTAAGGGAACAGTGAGTTTGGGTGGATCTGGGAAGGGGGTAGAAACGAGCAGTGTAGGGTAAGGGAACAGTGAGTTTGGGGGATCTGGGTAGGGGGTAGAAACGAGCAGTGTAGGGTAAGGGAACAGTGAGTTTGGGGGATCTGGGTAGGGGGTAGAAATGAGCGGTGTAGGGTAAGGGAACAGTGAGTTTGGGGGATCTGGGTAGGGGGTAGAAACGAGCAGTGTAGGGTAAGGGAACAGTGAGTTTGGGTGGATCTGGGAAGGGGGTAGAAACGAGCAGTGTAGGGTAAGGGAACAGTGAGTTTGGGGGATCTGGGTAGGGGGTAGAAATGAGCGGTGTAGGGTAAGGGAACAGTGAGTTTGGGGGATCTGGGAAGGGGGTAGAAACGAGCAGTGTAGGGTAAGGGAACAGTGAGTTTGGGGGATCTGGGTAGGGGGTAGAAATGAGCGGTGTAGGGTAAGGGAACAGTGAGTTTGGGGGATCTGGGTAGGGGGTAGAAACGAGCAGTGTAGGGTAAGGGAACAGTGAGTTTGGGGGATCTGGGTAGGGGGTAGAAATGAGCGGTGTAGGGTAAGGGAACAGTGAGTTTGGGGGATCTGGGAAGGGGGTAGAAACGAGCAGTGTAGGGTAAGGGAACAGTGAGTTTGGGTGGATCTGGGTAGGGGGTAGAAATGAGCAGTGTAGGGTAAGGGAACAGTGAGTTTGGGGGATCTGGGTAGGGGGTAGAAACGAGCAGTGTAGGGTAAGGGAACAGTGAGTTTGGGGGATCTGGGTAGGGGGTAGAAACGAGCAGTGTAGGGTAAGGGAACAGTGAGTTTGGGTGGATCTGGGAAGGGGGTAGAAACGAGCAGTGTAGGGTAAGGGAACAGTGAGTTTGGGGGATCTGGGTAGGGGGTAGAAACGAGCAGTGTAGGGTAAGGGAACAGTGAGTTTGGGGGATCTGGGTAGGGGGTAGAAACGAGCAGTGTAGGGTAAGGGAACAGTGAGTTTGGGGGATCTGGGTAGGGGGTAGAAACGAGCAGTGTAGGGTAAGGGAACAGTGAGTTTGGGGGATCTGGGTAGGGGGTAGAAACGAGCAGTGTAGGGTAAGGGAACAGTGAGTTGGGGGGATCTGGGTAGGGGGTAGAAATGAGCAGTGTAGGGTAAGGGAACAGTGAGTTGGGTGGATCTGGGTAGGGGGTAGAAACGAGCAGTGTAGGGTAAGGGAACAGTGAGTTTGGGGGATCTGGGTAGGGGGTAGAAACGAGCAGTGTAGGGTAAGGGAACAGTGAGTTTGGGGGATCTGGGTAGGGGGTAGAAACGAGCAGTGTAGGGTAAGGGAACAGTGAGTTTGGGGGATCTGGGTAGGGGGTAGAAACGAGCAGTGTAGGGTAAGGGAACAGTGAGTTGGGTGGATCTGGGAAGGGGGTAGAAACGAGCAGTGTAGGGTAAGGGAACAGTGAGTTGGGTGGATCTGGGTAGGGGGTAGAAATGAGCAGTGTAGGGTAAGGGAACAGTGAGTTTGGGGGATCTGGGTAGGGGGTAGAAACGAGCAGTGTAGGGTAAGGGAACAGTGAGTTTGGGGGATCTGGGTAGGGGGTAGAAACGAGCGGTGTAGGGTAAGGGAACAGTGAGTTGGGTGGATCTGGGTAGGGGGTAGAAACGAGCAGTGTAGGGTAAGGGAACAGTGAGTTTGGGGGATCTGGGTAGGGGGTAGAAACGAGCGGTGTAGGGTAAGGGAACAGTGAGTTGGGGGGATCTGGGTAGGGGTAGAAATGAGCAGTGTAGGGTAAGGGAACAGTGAGTTTGGGTGGATCTGGGAAGGGGGTAGAAACGAGCAGTGTAGGGTAAGGGAACAGTGAGTTGGGTGGATCTGGGTAGGGGGTAGAAACGAGCAGTGTAGGGTAAGGGAACAGTGAGTTTGGGGGATCTGGGTAGGGGGTAGAAACGAGCAGTGTAGGGTAAGGGAACAGTGAGGGGTGGATCTGGGTAGGGGTAGAAATGAGCAGTGTAGGGTAAGGGAACAGTGAGTTTGGGGGGATCTGGGTAGGGGTAGAAATGAGCAGTGTAGGGTAAGGGAACAGTGAGTTGGGGGGATCTGGGTAGGGGTAGAAATGAGCAGTGTAGGGTAAGGGAACAGTGAGTTTGGGTGGATCTGGGAAGGGGGTAGAAACGAGCAGTGTAGGGTAAGGGAACAGTGAGTTGGGTGGATCTGGGTAGGGGGTAGAAACGAGCAGTGTAGGGTAAGGGAACAGTGAGTTTGGGGGATCTGGGTAGGGGGTAGAAACGAGCAGTGTAGGGTAAGGGAACAGTGAGGGGTGGATCTGGGTAGGGGGTAGAAACGAGCAGTGTAGGGTAAGGGAACAGTGAGTTTGGGGGATCTGGGTAGGGGGTAGAAATGAGCAGTGTAGGGTAAGGGAACAGTGAGGGGTGGATCTGGGTAGGGGGTAGAAATGAGCAGTGTAGGGTAAGGGAACAGTGAGGGGTGGATCTGGGTAGGGGGTAGAAATGAGCAGTGTAGGGTAAGGGAACAGTGAGGGGTGGATCTGGGTAGGGGGTAGAAACGAGCAGTGTAGGGTAAGGGAACAGTGAGTTTGGGGGATCTGGGTAGGGGGTAGAAATGAGCAGTGTAGGGTAAGGGAACAGTGAGTTGGGTGGATCTGGGTAGGGGGTAGAAACGAGCAGTGTAGGGTAAGGGAATAGTGAGTTTGGTGGATCTGGGTAGGGGGTAGAAACGAGCAGTGTAGGGTAAGGGAACAGTGAGGGGTGGATCTGGGTAGGGGGTAGAAATGAGCGGTGTAGGGTAAGGGAACAGTGAGTTGGGTGGATCTGGGTAGGGGGTAGAAATGAGCGGTGTAGGGTAAGGGAACAGTGAGTTTGGGGGATCTGGGAAGGGGGTAGAAATGAGCGGTGTAGGGTAAGGGAACAGTGAGTTTGGGGGATCTGGGTAGGGGGTAGAAACGAGCAGTGTAGGGTAAGGGAACAGTGAGTTTGGGGGATCTGGGTAGGGGGTAGAAACGAGCAGTGTAGGGTAAGGGAACAGTGAGTTGGGTGGATCTGGGTAGGGGGTAGAAACGAGCAGTGTAGGGTAAGGGAACAGTGAGTTTGGGGGATCTGGGTAGGGGGTAGAAACGAGCAGTGTAGGGTAAGGGAACAGTGAGTTGGGTGGATCTGGGTAGGGGGTAGAAACGAGCAGTGTAGGGTAAGGGAACAGTGAGTTTGGGGGATCTGGGTAGGGGGTAGAAACGAGCAGTGTAGGGTAAGGGAACAGTGAGTTTGGGGGATCTGGGTAGGGGGTAGAAACGAGCAGTGTAGGGTAAGGGAACAGTGAGTTGGGTGGATCTGGGTAGGGGGTAGAAATGAGCAGTGTAGGGTAAGGGAACAGTGAGTTTGGGGGATCTGGGTAGGGGGTAGAAATGAGCGGTGTAGGGTAAGGGAACAGTGAGTTGGGTGGATCTGGGTAGGGGGTAGAAACGAGCAGTGTAGGGTAAGGGAACAGTGAGTTTGGGGGATCTGGGTAGGGGTAGAAATGAGCGGTGTAGGGTAAGGGAACAGTGAGTTGGGGGGATCTGGGTAGGGGGTAGAAATGAGCAGTGTAGGGTAAGGGAACAGTGAGTTGGGTGGATCTGGGAAGGGGGTAGAAACGAGCAGTGTAGGGTAAGGGAACAGTGAGTTGGGTGGATCTGGGAAGGGGGTAGAAACGAGCAGTGTAGGGTAAGGGAACAGTGAGTTTGGGGGATCTGGGTAGGGGGTAGAAACGAGCAGTGTAGGGTAAGGGAACAGTGAGTTGGGGGGATCTGGGTAGGGGGTAGAAACGAGCGGTGTAGGGTAAGGGAACAGTGAGTTTGGGGGATCTGGGTAGGGGGTAGAAATGAGCAGTGTAGGGTAAGGGAACAGTGAGTTGGGGGGATCTGGGTAGGGGGTAGAAATGAGCGGTGTAGGGTAAGGGAACAGTGAGTTTGGGGGATCTGGGTAGGGGGTAGAAACGAGCAGTGTAGGGTAAGGGAACAGTGAGGGGTGGATCTGGGTAGGGGGTAGAAATGAGCAGTGTAGGGTAAGGGAACAGTGAGGGGTGGATCTGGGTAGGGGGTAGAAATGAGCAGTGTAGGGTAAGGGAACAGTGAGGGGTGGATCTGGGTAGGGGGTAGAAATGAGCAGTGTAGGGTAAGGGAACAGTGAGTTGGGGGGATCTGGGTAGGGGGTAGAAATGAGCAGTGTAGGGTAAGGGAACAGTGAGTTGGGTGGATCTGGGTAGGGGGTAGAAATGAGCAGTGTAGGGTAAGGGAACAGTGAGTTTGGGGGATCTGGGTAGGGGGTAGAAATGAGCAGTGTAGGGTAAGGGAACAGTGAGTTTGGGGGATCTGGGTAGGGGGTAGAAATGAGCAGTGTAGGGTAAGGGAACAGTGAGTTGGGTGGATCTGGGAAGGGGGTAGAAACGAGCAGTGTAGGGTAAGGGAACAGTGAGTTGGGTGGATCTGGGTAGGGGGTAGAAATGAGCAGTGTAGGGTAAGGGAACAGTGAGTTTGGGGGATCTGGGTAGGGGGTAGAAACGAGCAGTGTAGGGTAAGGGAACAGTGAGTTTGGGGGATCTGGGTAGGGGGTAGAAACGAGCGGTGTAGGGTAAGGGAACAGTGAGTTGGGTGGATCTGGGTAGGGGGTAGAAACGAGCAGTGTAGGGTAAGGGAACAGTGAGTTTGGGGGATCTGGGTAGGGGGTAGAAACGAGCGGTGTAGGGTAAGGGAACAGTGAGTTGGGGGGATCTGGGTAGGGGTAGAAATGAGCAGTGTAGGGTAAGGGAACAGTGAGTTTGGGTGGATCTGGGAAGGGGGTAGAAACGAGCAGTGTAGGGTAAGGGAACAGTGAGTTGGGTGGATCTGGGTAGGGGGTAGAAACGAGCAGTGTAGGGTAAGGGAACAGTGAGTTTGGGGGATCTGGGTAGGGGGTAGAAACGAGCAGTGTAGGGTAAGGGAACAGTGAGGGGTGGATCTGGGTAGGGGTAGAAATGAGCAGTGTAGGGTAAGGGAACAGTGAGTTTGGGGGGATCTGGGTAGGGGGTAGAAATGAGCAGTGTAGGGTAAGGGAACAGTGAGTTGGGGGGATCTGGGTAGGGGTAGAAATGAGCAGTGTAGGGTAAGGGAACAGTGAGTTTGGGTGGATCTGGGAAGGGGGTAGAAACGAGCAGTGTAGGGTAAGGGAACAGTGAGTTGGGTGGATCTGGGTAGGGGGTAGAAACGAGCAGTGTAGGGTAAGGGAACAGTGAGTTTGGGGGATCTGGGTAGGGGGTAGAAAAGCAGTGTAGGGTAAGGGAACAGTGAGGGGTGGATCTGGGTAGGGGGTAGAAACGAGCAGTGTAGGGTAAGGGAACAGTGAGTTTGGGGGATCTGGGTAGGGGGTAGAAATGAGCAGTGTAGGGTAAGGGAACAGTGAGGGGTGGATCTGGGTAGGGGGTAGAAATGAGCAGTGTAGGGTAAGGGAACAGTGAGGGGTGGATCTGGGTAGGGGGTAGAAATGAGCAGTGTAGGGTAAGGGAACAGTGAGGGGTGGATCTGGGTAGGGGGTAGAAATGAGCAGTGTAGGGTAAGGGAACAGTGAGGGGTGGATCTGGGTAGGGGGTAGAAACGAGCAGTGTAGGGTAAGGGAACAGTGAGTTGGGGGGATCTGGGTAGGGGGTAGAAATGAGCAGTGTAGGGTAAGGGAACAGTGAGTTGGGTGGATCTGGGTAGGGGGTAGAAACGAGCAGTGTAGGGTAAGGGAACAGTGAGTTTGGTGGATCTGGGTAGGGGGTAGAAACGAGCAGTGTAGGGTAAGGGAACAGTGAGGGGTGGATCTGGGTAGGGGGTAGAAATGAGCGGTGTAGGGTAAGGGAACAGTGAGTTGGGTGGATCTGGGTAGGGGGTAGAAATGAGCGGTGTAGGGTAAGGGAACAGTGAGTTTGGGGGATCTGGGAAGGGGGTAGAAATGAGCGGTGTAGGGTAAGGGAACAGTGAGTTTGGGGGATCTGGGTAGGGGGTAGAAACGAGCAGTGTAGGGTAAGGGAACAGTGAGTTTGGGGGATCTGGGTAGGGGGTAGAAACGAGCAGTGTAGGGTAAGGGAACAGTGAGTTGGGTGGATCTGGGTAGGGGGTAGAAACGAGCAGTGTAGGGTAAGGGAACAGTGAGTTTGGGGGATCTGGGTAGGGGGTAGAAACGAGCAGTGTAGGGTAAGGGAACAGTGAGTTGGGTGGATCTGGGTAGGGGGTAGAAACGAGCAGTGTAGGGTAAGGGAACAGTGAGTTTGGGGGATCTGGGTAGGGGGTAGAAACGAGCAGTGTAGGGTAAGGGAACAGTGAGTTTGGGGGATCTGGGTAGGGGGTAGAAACGAGCAGTGTAGGGTAAGGGAACAGTGAGTTGGGTGGATCTGGGTAGGGGGTAGAAATGAGCAGTGTAGGGTAAGGGAACAGTGAGTTTGGGGGATCTGGGTAGGGGGTAGAAATGAGCGGTGTAGGGTAAGGGAACAGTGAGTTGGTTGGATCTGGGTAGGGGGTAGAAACGAGCAGTGTAGGGTAAGGGAACAGTGAGTTTGGGGGATCTGGGTAGGGGTAGAAATGAGCGGTGTAGGGTAAGGGAACAGTGAGTTGGGGGGATCTGGGTAGGGGGTAGAAATGAGCAGTGTAGTGGTAAGGGAACAGTGAGTTGGGTGGATCTGGGAAGGGGGTAGAAACGAGCAGTGTAGGGTAAGGGAACAGTGAGTTGGGTGGATCTGGGAAGGGGGTAGAAACGAGCAGTGTAGGGTAAGGGAACAGTGAGTTTGGGGGATCTGGGTAGGGGGTAGAAACGAGCAGTGTAGGGTAAGGGAACAGTGAGTTGGGGGGATCTGGGTAGGGGGTAGAAACGAGCGGTGTAGGGTAAGGGAACAGTGAGTTTGGGGGATCTGGGTAGGGGGTAGAAATGAGCAGTGTAGGGTAAGGGAACAGTGAGTTGGGGGGATCTGGGTAGGGGGTAGAAATGAGCGGTGTAGGGTAAGGGAACAGTGAGTTTGGGGGATCTGGGTAGGGGGTAGAAACGAGCAGTGTAGGGTAAGGGAACAGTGAGGGGTGGATCTGGGTAGGGGGTAGAAATGAGCAGTGTAGGGTAAGGGAACAGTGAGGGGTGGATCTGGGTAGGGGGTAGAAATGAGCAGTGTAGGGTAAGGGAACAGTGAGGGGTGGATCTGGGTAGGGGGTAGAAATGAGCAGTGTAGGGTAAGGGAACAGTGAGTTGGGGGGATCTGGGTAGGGGGTAGAAATGAGCAGTGTAGGGTAAGGGAACAGTGAGTTGGGTGGATCTGGGTAGGGGGTAGAAATGAGCAGTGTAGGGTAAGGGAACAGTGAGTTTGGGGGATCTGGGTAGGGGGTAGAAATGAGCAGTGTAGGGTAAGGGAACAGTGAGGGGTGGATCTGGGTAGGGGGTAGAAACGAGCAGTGTAGGGTAAGGGAACAGTGAGTTTGGGGGATCTGGGTAGGGGGTAGAAACGAGCAGTGTAGGGTAAGGGAACAGTGAGGGGTGGATCTGGGTAGGGGGTAGAAACGAGCAGTGTAGGGTAAGGGAACAGTGAGGGGTGGATCTGGGAAGGGGGTAGAAATGAGCAGTGTAGGGTAAGGGAACAGTGAGTTGGGTGGATCTGGGTAGGGGGTAGAAATGAGCAGTGTAGGGTAAGGGAACAGTGAGTTTGGGGGATCTGGGTAGGGGGTAGAAACGAGCAGTGTAGGGTAAGGGAACAGTGAGGGGTGGATCTGGGTAGGGGGTAGAAACGAGCAGTGTAGGGTAAGGGAACAGTGAGGGGTGGATCTGGGAAGGGGGTAGAAACGAGCAGTGTAGGGTAAGGGAACAGTGAAATGGGTGGATCTGGGTAGGGGGTAGAAATGAGCGGTGTAGGGTAAGGGAACAGTGAGTTGGGGGGATCTGGGTAGGGGTAGAAACGAGCAGTGTAGGGTAAGGGAACAGTGAGTTGGGTGGATCTGGGAAGGGGGTAGAAACGAGCGGTGTAGGGTAAGGGAACAGTGAGGGGTGGATCTGGGAAGGGGGTAGAAACGAGCGGTGTAGGGTAAGGGAACAGTGAGTTGGGTGGATCTGGGTAGGGGGTAGAAATGAGCGGTGTAGGGTAAGGGAACAGTGAGTTTGGGGGATCTGGGTAGGGGGTAGAAATGAGCGGTGTAGGGTAAGGGAACAGTGAGTTTGGGGGGATCTGGGAAGGGGGTAGAAACGAGCAGTGTAGGGTAAGGGAACAGTGAGTTGGGTGGATCTGGGTAGGGGGTAGAAATGAGCGGTGTAGGGTAAGGGAACAGTGAGTTGGGTGGATCTGGGTAGGGGGTAGAAATGAGCAGTGTAGGGTAAGGGAACAGTGAGTTGGGTGGATCTGGGAAGGGGGTAGAAACGAGCAGTGTAGGGTAAGGGAACAGTGAGTTGGGTGGATCTGGGTAGGGGGTAGAAATGAGCAGTGTAGGGTAAGGGAACAGTGAGTTGGGTGGATCTGGGTAGGGGGTAGAAACGAGCAGTGTAGGGTAAGGGAACAGTGAGTTTGGGGGATCTGGGAAGGGGGTAGAAACGAGCGGTGTAGGGTAAGGGAACAGTGAGTTGGGTGGATCTGGGTAGGGGGTAGAAATGAGCGGTGTAGGGTAAGGGAACAGTGAGTTGGGTGGATCTGGGTAGGGGGTAGAAACGAGCAGTGTAGGGTAAGGGAACAGTGAGTTTGGGGGATCTGGGTAGGGGGTAGAAACGAGCAGTGTAGGGTAAGGGAACAGTGAGTTTGGGGGATCTGGGTAGGGGGTAGAAATGAGCGGTGTAGGGTAAGGGAACAGTGAGTTGGGTGGATCTGGGTAGGGGGTAGAAATGAGCAGTGTAGGGTAAGGGAACAGTGAGTTGGGTGGATCTGGGAAGGGGGTAGAAATGAGCAGTGTAGGGTAAGGGAACAGTGAGTTTGGGGGATCTGGGTAGGGGGTAGAAATGAGCGGTGTAGGGTAAGGGAACAGTGAGTTGGGGGGATCTGGGTAGGGGGTAGAAACGAGCAGTGTAGGGTAAGGGAACAGTGAGTTGGGTGGATCTGGGAAGGGGGTAGAAATGAGCAGTGTAGGGTAAGGGAACAGTGAGTTGGGTGGATCTGGGAAGGGGGTAGAAACGAGCAGTGTAGGGTAAGGGAACAGTGAGTTTGGGGGATCTGGGAAGGGGGTAGAAATGAGCGGTGTAGGGTAAGGGAACAGTGAGTTGGGGGGATCTGGGTAGGGGGTAGAAACGAGCAGTGTAGGGTAAGGGAACAGTGAGTTGGGTGGATCTGGGAAGGGGGTAGAAATGAGCAGTGTAGGGTAAGGGAACAGTGAGTTGGGTGGATCTGGGAAGGGGGTAGAAACGAGCAGTGTAGGGTAAGGGAACAGTGAGTTTGGGGGATCTGGGTAGGGGGTAGAAATGAGCAGTGTAGGGTAAGGGAACAGTGAGTTGGGTGGATCTGGGTAGGGGGTAGAAATGAGCGGTGTAGGGTAAGGGAACAGTGAGTTGGGTGGATCTGGGAAGGGGGTAGAAACGAGCAGTGTAGGGTAAGGGAACAGTGAGTTTGGGGGATCTGGGAAGGGGGTAGAAATGAGCAGTGTAGGGTAAGGGAACAGTGAGTTGGGTGGATCTGGGAAGGGGGTAGAAACGAGCAGTGTAGGGTAAGGGAACAGTGAGTTGGGTGGATCTGGGTAGGGGGTAGAAACGAGCAGTGTAGGGTAAGGGAACAGTGAGTTTGGGGGATCTGGGAAGGGGGTAGAAATGAGCAGTGTAGGGTAAGGGAACAGTGAGTTGGGTGGATCTGGGAAGGGGGTAGAAACGAGCAGTGTAGGGTAAGGGAACAGTGAGTTTGGGGGATCTGGGAAGGGGGTAGAAATGAGCAGTGTAGGGTAAGGGAACAGTGAGTTGGGTGGATCTGGGAAGGGGGTAGAAACGAGCAGTGTAGGGTAAGGGAACAGTGAGTTGGGTGGATCTGGGTAGGGGGGTAGAAACGAGCAGTGTAGGGTAAGGGAACAGTGAGTTTGGGGGATCTGGGAAGGGGGTAGAAATGAGCAGTGTAGGGTAAGGGAACAGTGAGTTGGGTGGATCTGGGAAGGGGGTAGAAACGAGCAGTGTAGGGTAAGGGAACAGTGAGTTGGGTGGATCTGGGTAGGGGGTAGAAACGAGCAGTGTAGGGTAAGGGAACAGTGAGTTTGGGGGATCTGGGTAGGGGGTAGAAACGAGCAGTGTAGGGTAAGGGAACAGTGAGTTGGGTGGATCTGGGAAGGGGGGTAGAAACGAGCAGTGTAGGGTAAGGGAACAGTGAGTTGGGTGGATCTGGGTAGGGGGTAGAAACGAGCAGTGTAGGGTAAGGGGAACAGTGAGTTTGGGGGATCTGGGAAGGGGGTAGAAATGAGCGGTGTAGGGTAAGGGAACAGTGAGTTTGGGGGATCTGGGAAGGGGGTAGAAATGAGCGGTGTAGGGTAAGGGAACAGTGAGTTTGGGGGATCTGGGAAGGGGGTAGAAACGAGCAGTGTAGGGTAAGGGAACAGTGAAATGGGTGGATCTGGGAAGGGGGTAGAAACGAGCAGTGTAGGGTAAGGGAACAGTGAGTTGGGTGGATCTGGGAAGGGGGTAGAAATGAGCAGTGTAGGGTAAGGGAACAGTGAGTTTGGGGGGATCTGGGAAGGGGGTAGAAATGAGCGGTGTAGGGTAAGGGAACAGTGAGTTTGGGGGATCTGGGAAGGGGGTAGAAACGAGCAGTGTAGGGTAAGGGAACAGTGAAATGGGTGGATCTGGGAAGGGGGTAGAAATGAGCGGTGTAGGGTAAGGGAACAGTGAGTTTGGGGGATCTGGGAAGGGGGTAGAAATGAGCGGTGTAGGGTAAGGGAACAGTGAGTTTGGGGGATCTGGGAAGGGGGTAGAAACGAGCAGTGTAGGGTAAGGGAACAGTGAGTTGGGTGGATCTGGGAAGGGGGTAGAAACGAGCAGTGTAGGGTAAGGGAACAGTGAGGTTTGGGGGATCTGGGTAGGGGGTAGAAACGAGCGGTGTAGGGTAAGGGAACAGTGAGTTGGGTGGATCTGGGTAGGGGGTAGAAACGAGCAGTGTAGGGTAAGGGAACAGTGAGGGGGGGATCTGGGTAGGGGGTAGAAACGAGCGGTGTAGGGTAAGGGAACAGTGAGGGGTGGATCTGGGTAGGGGGTAGAAATGAGCAGTGTAGGGTAAGGGAACAGTGAGTTTGGGGGATCTGGGAAGGGGGTAGAAACGAGCAGTGTAGGGTAAGGGAACAGTGAGTTGGGGGGATCTGGGTAGGGGGTAGAAACGAGCAGTGTAGGGTAAGGGAACAGTGAGTTGGGTGGATCTGGGTAGGGGGTAGAAACGAGCGGTGTAGGGTAAGGGAACAGTGAGTTGGGTGGATCTGGGAAGGGGGTAGAAACGAGCAGTGTAGGGTAAGGGAACAGTGAGTTGGGTGGATCTGGGTAGGGGGTAGAAACGAGCGGTGTAGGGTAAGGGAACAGTGAGTTGGGTGGATCTGGGTAGGGGGTAGAAACGAGCAGTGTAGGGTAAGGGAACAGTGAGTTGGGTGGATCTGGGAAGGGGGTAGAAACGAGCAGTGTAGGGTAAGGGAACAGTGAGTTTGGGGGATCTGGGTAGGGGGTAGAAACGAGCGGTGTAGGGTAAGGGAACAGTGAGTTGGGTGGATCTGGGTAGGGGGTAGAAACGAGCAGTGTAGGGTAAGGGAACAGTGAGTTTGGGGGATCTGGGTAGGGGGTAGAAACGAGCAGTGTAGGGTAAGGGAACAGTGAGTTGGGTGGATCTGGGAAGGGGGTAGAAATGAGCGGTGTAGGGTAAGGGAACAGTGAGTTGGGTGGATCTGGGAAGGGGGTAGAAACGAGCAGTGTAGGGTAAGGGAACAGTGAGTTTGGGGGATCTGGGAAGGGGGTAGAAACGAGCAGTGTAGGGTAAGGGAACAGTGAGTTTGGGGGATCTGGGTAGGGGGTAGAAACGAGCAGTGTAGGGTAAGGGAACAGTGAGTTGGGGGGATCTGGGAAGGGGGTAGAAATGAGCGGTGTAGGGTAAGGGAACAGTGAGTTTGGGGGATCTGGGTAGGGTGTAGAAATGAGCGGTGTAGGGTAAGGGAACAGTGAGGGGTGGATCTGGGTAGGGGGTAGAAACGAGCAGTGTAGGGTAAGGGAACAGTGAGTTTGGGGGATCTGGGTAGGGGGTAGAAACGAGCAGTGTAGGGTAAGGGAACAGTGAGTTTGGGGGGATCTGGGTAGGGGGTAGAAACGAGCAGTGTAGGGTAAGGGAACAGTGAGTTGGGTGGATCTGGGAAGGGGGTAGAAACGAGCGGTGTAGGGTAAGGGAACAGTGAGTTGGGTGGATCTGGGAAGGGGGTAGAAACGAGCAGTGTAGGGTAAGGGAACAGTGAGTTGGGGGGATCTGGGTAGGGGGTAGAAATGAGCGGTGTAGGGTAAGGGAACAGTGAGTTGGGTGGATCTGGGTAGGGGGTAGAAATGAGCGGTGTAGGGTAAGGGAACAGTGAGTTGGGTGGATCTGGGAAGGGGGTAGAAACGAGCAGTGTAGGGTAAGGGAACAGTGAGTTGGGGGGATCTGGGAAGGGGGTAGAAACGAGCGGTGTAGGGTAAGGGAACAGTGAGTTGGGTGGATCTGGGAAGGGGGTAGAAACGAGCAGTGTAGGGTAAGGGAACAGTGAGGGGTGGATCTGGGTAGGGGGTAGAAACGAGCAGTGTAGGGTAAGGGAACAGTGAGTTGGGTGGATCTGGGAAGGGGGTAGAAACGAGCAGTGTAGGGTAAGGGAACAGTGAGTTGGGTGGATCTGGGAAGGGGGTAGAAACGAGCGGTGTAGGGTAAGGGAACAGTGAGTTGGGGGGATCTGGGTAGGGGGTAGAAACGAGCAGTGTAGGGTAAGGGAACAGTGAGTTGGGTGGATCTGGGAAGGGGGTAGAAACGAGCGGTGTAGGGTAAGGGAACAGTGAGTTGGGGGGATCTGGGTAGGGGGTAGAAACGAGCGGTGTAGGGTAAGGGAACAGTGAGTTGGGGGGATCTGGGTAGGGGGTAGAAACGAGCAGTGTAGGGTAAGGGAACAGTGAGTTGGGTGGATCTGGGAAGGGGGTAGAAACGAGCGGTGTAGGGTAAGGGAACAGTGAGTTGGGGGGATCTGGGTAGGGGGTAGAAACGAGCAGTGTAGGGTAAGGGAACAGTGAGTTGGGTGGATCTGGGTAGGGGTAGAAACGAGCAGTGTAGGGTAAGGGAACAGTGAGTTTGGGTGGATCTGGGTAGGGGGTAGAAATGAGCAGTGTAGGGTAAGGGAACAGTGAGTTTGGGTGGATCTGGGTAGGGGGTAGAAACGAGCAGTGTAGGGTAAGGGAACAGTGAGTTTGGGTGGATCTGGGTAGGGGGTAGAAATGAGCGGTGTAGGGTAAGGGAACAGTGAGTTGGGGGGATCTGGGTAGGGGGTAGAAACGAGCAGTGTAGGGTAAGGGAACAGTGAGTTTGGGGGATCTGGGAAGGGGGTAGAAACGAGCAGTGTAGGGTAAGGGAACAGTGAGTTGGGTGGATCTGGGAAGGGGGTAGAAACGAGCAGTGTAGGGTAAGGGAACAGTGAGTTGGGTGGATCTGGGAAGGGGGTAGAAACGAGCAGTGTAGGGTAAGGGAACAGTGAGTTGGGTGGATCTGGGAAGGGGGTAGAAATGAGCAGTGTAGGGTAGGGGAACAGTGAGTTTGGGGGATCTGGGTAGGGGGTAGAAACGAGCGGTGTAGGGTAAGGGAACAGTGAGTTGGGTGGATCTGGGAAGGGGGTAGAAATGAGCAGTGTAGGGTAAGGGAACAGTGAGTTTGGGGGATCTGGGTAGGGGGTAGAAACGAGCAGTGTAGGGTAAGGGAACAGTGAGTTTGGGGGATCTGGGTAGGGGGTAGAAATGAGCAGTGTAGGGTAAGGGAACAGTGAGTTGGGGGGATCTGGGAAGGGGGTAGAAACGAGCAGTGTAGGGTAAGGGAACAGTGAGTTTGGGGGATCTGGGTAGGGGGTAGAAACGAGCAGTGTAGGGTAAGGGAACAGTGAGTTGGGGGGATCTGGGTAGGGGTAGAAACGAGCAGTGTAGGGTAAGGGAACAGTGAGTTGGGTGGATCTGGGTAGGGGGTAGAAACGAGCGGTGTAGGGTAAGGGAACAGTGAGTTGGGTGGATCTGGGAAGGGGGTAGAAATGAGCGGTGTAGGGTAAGGGAACAGTGAGTTTGGGGGAGCTGGGTAGGGGGTAGAAACGAGCAGTGTAGGGTAAGGGAACAGTGAGTTTGGGGGATCTGGGTAGGGGGTAGAAACGAGCAGTGTAGGGTAAGGGAACAGTGAGTTTGGGGGATCTGGGTAGGGGGTAGAAACGAGCAGTGTAGGGTAAGGGAACAGTGAGTTTGGGGGATCTGGGTAGGGGGTAGAAATGAGCGGTGTAGGGTAAGGGAACAGTGAGTTGGGTGGATCTGGGAAGGGGGTAGAAACGAGCAGTGTAGGGTAAGGGAACAGTGAGTTGGGTGGATCTGGGTAGGGGGTAGAAATGAGCGGTGTAGGGTAAGGGAACAGTGAGTTGGGTGGATCTGGGAAGGGGGTAGAAACGAGCGGTGTAGGGTAAGGGAACAGTGAGTTGGGTGGATCTGGGAAGGGGGTAGAAATGAGCGGTGTAGGGTAAGGGAACAGTGAGTTTGGGGGATCTGGGTAGGGGGTAGAAACGAGCAGTGTAGGGTAAGGGAACAGTGAGTTTGGGGGATCTGGGTAGGGGGTAGAAACGAGCAGTGTAGGGTAAGGGAACAGTGAGTTTGGGGGATCTGGGAAGGGGGTAGAAACGAGCAGTGTAGGGTAAGGGAACAGTGAGTTGGGTGGATCTGGGAAGGGGGTAGAAACGAGCAGTGTAGGGTAAGGGAACAGTGAGTTGGGTGGATCTGGGAAGGGGGTAGAAACGAGCGGTGTAGGGTAAGGGAACAGTGAGGGGTGGATCTGGGTAGGGGGTAGAAATGAGCAGTGTAGGGTAAGGGAACAGTGAGGGGTGGATCTGGGTAGGGGGTAGAAATGAGCAGTGTAGGGTAAGGGAACAGTGAGGGGTGGATCTGGGTAGGGGGTAGAAATGAGCAGTGTAGGGTAAGGGAACAGTGAGGGGTGGATCTGGGTAGGGGGTAGAAATGAGCAGTGTAGGGTAAGGGAACAGTGAGGGGTGGATCTGGGTAGGGGGTAGAAATGAGCAGTGTAGGGTAAGGGAACAGTGAGTTTGGTGGATCTGGGTAGGGGGTAGAAATGAGCAGGGTAGGGTAAGGGAACAGTGAGTTTGGGTGGATCTGGGTAGGGGGTAGAAATGAGCGGTGTAGGGTAAGGGAACAGTGAGTTGGGTGGATCTGGGTAGGGGGTAGAAATGAGCGGTGTAGGGTAAGGGAACAGTGAAATGGGTGGATCTGGGTAGGGGGTAGAAACGAGCAGTGTAGGGTAAGGGAACAGTGAGGGGGGGATCTGGGTAGGGGGTAGAAACGAGCAGTGTAGGGTAAGGGAACAGTGAGTTGGGGGGATCTGGGTAGGGGGTAGAAACGAGCGGTGTAGGGTAAGGGAACAGTGAGTTGGGTGGATCTGGGAAGGGGGTAGAAACGAGCAGTGTAGGGTAAGGGAACAGTGAGTTTGGGGGATCTGGGAAGGGGGTAGAAACGAGCAGTGTAGGGTAAGGGAACAGTGAGTTTGGGGGATCTGGGAAGGGGGTAGAAACGAGCAGTGTAGGGTAAGGGAACAGTGAGTTTGGGGGATCTGGGAAGGGGGTAGAAACGAGCAGTGTAGGGTAAGGGAACAGTGAGTTTGGGGGATCTGGGAAGGGGGTAGAAACGAGCAGTGTAGGGTAAGGGAACAGTGAGTTTGGGGGATCTGGGAAGGGGGTAGAAACGAGCAGTGTAGGGTAAGGGAACAGTGAGTTGGGTGGATCTGGGAAGGGGGTAGAAACGAGCGGTGTAGGGTAAGGGAACAGTGAAATGGGTGGATCTGGGAAGGGGGTAGAAACGAGCAGTGTAGGGTAAGGGAACAGTGAGGGGTGGATCTGGGAAGGGGGTAGAAACGAGCGGTGTAGGGTAAGGGAACAGTGAGTTGGGTGGATCTGGGAAGGGGGTAGAAATGAGCAGTGTAGGGTAAAGGAGAGAAGAGGCACACTGTGGTGATAGGGGATTCATTAGTTAGGGGAATGGACAGGAGGGTCTGTGGACAAGAACAAAATTCCCAGACAGTACATTTCTTCCTGGGTGCCAGGGTCCAGGATATTTCAGATTGAGTCCTCAACATTCTTAAGTGGGAGGGTGAACAGCCAGAAGTTGTGGTCCATGTTAGTAACAATGACACGAGTAGGATATGATGAGGTTCTGCATAGGGAGTTCAGGGAGTTTAGGTGTTAAATGGCAGGACCTCCAGGGTTGTGATCTCAGGATTGCTACCCGTGCCATGTGCTAGCGAGACCAGAACTAGGAAGATTTACAGTTTATTACAGTCAGCCCTCTTTATCCGCGGGTTCCGCATGCACGGATTCAACCAACCGTGGATCAGGAAAACCCGGAAATTCTCTCTCCAGCACGTTGTTCGAGCATGTAGATTTTTTTTCTTGTCATTATTCCCTAAACAATACAGTATAACAACTATTTACGTAGCATTTACATTGTATTAGGTATTACAAGTAATCTAGAGATGATTTAAAGTAGTGGTCGCCAACCAGTCGATCGCGATCGACAAGTTGATCTTTGAGACTTTCCCAGTAGATCCTGAAAAAAAAAGAAAAATGTGCACCAGGCAGAAAAGACTGGAAGCAAAACCCTGCAACCCTGGAAACAACCTCTCTTTACAAACTGCTCTCCGCAACGGGAACACCACTACATCACCATTATCCTAATCAGCATCAACCTATCTTTATAATGCTCACATTACAACACTTCTCCCCCTTTAAATTCCATCATTTCCCAAATGTAAAGGAACTGGGAAACAAAAAACAGTGATGTCATTAGCTTGCGTACCTCTGAAACCTATGCTAGTGTCTCAGTAACAGTTTACCAATAAAAACACCTGAAAAACGTGGCAGATTCAACATTCAGTCTAACAAAGGAAACCGTCCATTCAAATATTCAGTCTGTCAGGAGGTTTGTGAGGACACTGCGCTGCAACAGATGAGAATGATTAAATCCAGGTACAGAAGCTGTCTTACTGACAGACACCTCACAGACTGTCTCAGACTGGCTGTCTGTAGTTATGAGCCACATTTCAGGGAACTAGCAGAAAGTATTCAGCCCCAGTCATCACACTGAGTGCAACAGTCAATTTTTATTCATTTATTTTTTGTGTTGAAATAAAATTAAATAATGAAACATAGAATTAAAGGTGTTGTAATGTGAGCATTATAAAAATAAATAATACCAATTAATAGTAACATAGCAACATTGCCGCTACGGAAAGCCACCTGCAAAGAGAGACTGCTTCCGGGGCTGTGGAGCTCCACTTCCGGTCCCTTCTGCCCGGTGCACATGCGCGCGTTTAAACGATTTAGTAGGTTGATCTTGCCTTTCACTAAAGCCGAGGTAGGGGATCTTGGGCTCAAAAAGGTTGCCGACCATTAATTTAAAGTATACGGGAGGATGTGCATAGGTTACCATGGATCAGGAATGGGAAAAAAAATGGAAGTTCTCTAAGTCAGCCTTAGTTAGTCAAACATCTGACTTGGTATATAGTATATATACCTTTCTATGCATATAAAACACTTAAGAAATGTATGTATTTCAATAATTAAACCACTGCGTTGCCTAGTAACTTGTACCATTCATCGGGGCAGGGCCTTCACATGCTCCATTATTCTCACTTTATCCTTTAAAATTGTTCCAATCGTTGACCGACTGTAGCCTAATGCTTTTCCAATGACCGATGGTGTTTCATCTCTTTCTGATCACTTTATTATTTCCACTTTATTTTCAATCGTGATCGTCTTCCGGAACAGAAACACTGTGGGCAGTGGGTCCTAAAGTCCACCGCATTGAGACAGGTTAAATAAGCTCTGGAGCTCCGCCGGGTCCTAAAGTCCACCGACTTGAGCATCTGTGTTTTTTGGCATCCGCGGGGGTCCTGGAACCAATCCCCCGCGGATAAGGAGAGCCGACTGTACGTGGCTAAGAAGTTGATGTATGAGGGAAGGCATAAGATTTTTGAATCATTGGGCTCTCTTCCAGAGAAGATGTGACCTGTTCAGTAGGGAAGGTTTGCACCTAAAATAGAGGGGACCTAATATCCTAGCGGAAAGGTTTGTTAATGCTGCACGGTGGGGTTTAAACTAGAGTTTCAGGGGGATGGGGACCAGAGTGCCAGAACAGTTAGTGGAGCATTTTTGCTTTTTGAGATACAGCACAGTAACAGGCCTTTCAGGCCCAAGGGGAAGGCACTGGCCAAATACACCCACATGACTAATTAACCTGCTCACCCACACAACTTTGGAATGCTGGGATTTTGAAATTCAGAAAGCGATGCCTCAGAAAGGCAGCATCTATCACACAGGGCATGCCCTCTTCTCGTTGCTACCACCGAGGAGACTGAAGGCACAAACTCAATGATTTAGGAATAACTTCTTCCCCTCTGCCAGCAGGTTTCTGAATGAACATTGAACCCATGAACACTACTTCACTATTTTGCTTTTTTTATTCTCTTGTTGCGCTACTTATTTATCTTTTAAAATATGTTTCCTATCATCATTTATGGCTTTTTATTATGTTTTACAATACACTGCTGTCACAAAACAATAAATTTCATGACCTATGCTAGTGACATTAAACCTGATTCTGTGGGAGGAAACCCTCGGGGTCACAGGGAGAACGTACAGTACAAACTCCTTACACCACAGCAGGAACTGAACCCGGATGACTAGCACTGTAAGCAACACAGTAGATTGTAACACAGAAGCAGTGAGCTGTTGGTCTCCCATCTCATTACTACAGGAGCAGCATCTCTCTCTCTCTTTCTCTCTCTCTCCCTCGCTCGCGTGACAGAGAGCCTGGGTGAGATGTCAAAGTGTTGGGAGGGACTTTGGTTTTCAACGGACTCCAGATCATGGTCTCTTTCGGGACTTTGCTATTGCTTGCATGGAGGGTGGCGGGGGGTTGATGTTTTTGTTTGAGCAAGTAGGGAGAGGGGAGGGGGGTTGACACTTTTGTTGCTGCTTGAGCACAGGAGAGGGGCCTTTGTGAGGGTTCTAAAGTTTTCTGTCATTCATTCTTTGGGGTCTTTTTCCTGCTTTGTGGATGTGTGCAGAGAGTAAGAATTTCAGGTTGTATACTGTATACATTCTTTGATATCAAATGGAACCATCGAACACTGTTACACTAACTGCTGCACTAACCCTGACTCATTCTAGTTATAATTTTGGTTGGTATGGATGAGTTGAACCAAGGGGCCTGTTCCTGTGTTGTATAAAACTCTACAAAATAACGACACGTTTCCAATCTTACCACCAGCTGACCGTAACCTCTGGAGAGATGGTCCTAAGTGGGTTTTTCGATCTGAACGTAGGCAGCCAGTTCATTGGTCAACGTGTGTCGCCGCCCGTTCCATTGGAAATGGGATGGTGGTCCACTCTCAGGGCTGCCGCTGGCATACTCAAAATGGCCACTGAGCTCAAAGGCCAGAGAAGACTTGACCAGCCCCACGCTGCCTGCCCTCTCTGGAGCTGGATGGTACACTCTCCCATTCACCGGCATGAACAACCTCTCAGGTTCAAACCTCACCGCCAACTTGTCACCCCCGCCACAGTAGGACAGGAGCTCCCCCTCCGGACCCTCGCCTCTGACCAGGTGGGTGAAGACAATCGGCAGATCCTCACAGCGAATGAAATTCCGCTCCCTCCCACAGAGGGAGAGGTACGGGAACTCCTGGTAGCGTCCCGTGGCATTCTTCCTGAGTTGCTTGAAGAAAAAAATCAGAAACTCTTTATCTAATGACCAACAGAGAGACAGAAGTTTAAGTGAAGGTGGTGCAGTCAACAGACAGACAGATCTAGGGTGGAGAACATTCTGAATGGTTGCATGATGTGGAGGCTCCAATGCAAAGATTTGCAAAGGAGCTGCAGAGGGTTGTAGACTCAACCCCCCCCCACCACCCCACCATCAAAGACTCTCCAAGAACAAGTGTCTCAAAAAAGTCCCAGATGGCTGTATTGCTGCTGCAAAGACAACAAATTTCACAACAAATGTCAGTGATGACAAACCTGATTTTGGTTATAATTTCCAGTTGCCACCATAAGGCAGCTCAGTTGATTCAGCTGTCAACAAATGCAATGACCAAGTGAGGAGGAACGGAGGTGGAGGCATACAAGATCAGAGGGCAGTTGTTCCAGTACTGGATCAGATACTGCCAGGGTCTTTTTCTCACTTTGTATCTCCAGGTGACCTGCACTGTTTGTTTTAATCCCAGCAGGTTAATCGTTGCTTTATGCATATAAACAGGTTCAAAGGGCACTGGAGCACAGAGACAGGCCCTTTGGCCCATCTAGTCCATGCCAAACTGATATTCTGTGTATTCCCATCGACCACCGCTCTCCTGTCAGTCTACCTATCCAAATATCTCTTAATTGTTGAAATCAAACTCACATCCACCACCTCTACTGACAGCTCATTCCACATTCGCACCACCCTGAGTGAAAAAGTTACCTCAATTTCCTCTTCAATATTTCATCTTTCACCTTTGACCCTTGACTTCTAGTTCTAGTTTCACCCAACCTCAGTGGAAAAGACTGCTTCAATTTACCCTATCTATACCCCTCATAATTTTGTATACCTCCATCAAATCTCCCCTCATCTTCTCACGCTCCTGAGAATAAAGTGCTAACCTATTCAATCTTTCCCTATAACTCAGGTCCCCAAGTCCCAGCAACATCCTTGTAAATTATCTGTGTACTCTTTCAATCATATTGGTATCTTTCCTGCAGGTAGGTGACTAGAACTGGACACAAAACTTCAAAATTGGCCTCAAACAACGTCATTGGCCTTCAACAAAACATACCAACTCCTGCAACCAATACTTTGATTTACGAAGGCCAATGTGCAAAAGCTCTCTAACTCTTGATCTCACAGACTGTTAGTCTGATTCGTTAAACATGTGAAATCTTAGGATGTCTGTTCATGTTTTACAATTCTGGTATAAAACCTTTCTCTTTGGTACTCTGATTCAGGTCTCGTGTGGGGTCAGCCGACTGAGGGAATGCTCACCTTTAAAGCAGGTGATGAAATTCTTCACCTTCGTGTCATCGAGAAAGAGCTGCAAGAGAGAAGTCAGGAAGTCACACCATATCTCGCACAGACTGAACATCAGGACACATGCAGCCAGCTGTTGGTTCTGACACATCTCCACACTCTGACATTCAAACAGACTCCCTACAACCCCAAAGCTCTTCATGCTTCGAGAACAAAAGGCCATTCAGCACACCAATTCTGGTTCGTGAATCGGTGAGACTGGAGTTTGAGGCCTGGTATTCGGAGTCCCATCACTGGTAAGAACAGAGTTTGCTGATCGACATGCCCTGGGATCGATGCTGAGGACTGAAGCCCAAGGACGAATCGGAGTTGCGGAAATTCGGGCAGGAGCTGAGGGTGGGTCTGCAAATCTCTGCAAGCCCATTGATCCTGGTGTCTGCAGCCCAAGTCACCTCCACAAGACAGGGTGGAGGCCTGTTCTGCGGTTAAAGGACTGTGTATGTGGGTGAGTAGGAGGAAGGAATGGGGCCTGTTTTGCTGACGTTGTGTTGTTGCTTGTTGTGTTCTCTGTTGTTCTGCTTGACATTGTGGGCATGCGATGTTGCCCTCAGCACACCCTCAGATGGGGTAAAAGGAATTGTTGGCATTTCAGCTGAAACCCTGCATCAGCAGCCTGAGAAATCACTGCCTGGTATGGGAATTATGAAACATCTGACCAGAGGATCCACAAAGGATTGTGAGGACTGCTAAGAGGATCACTGAGGTCTTTCTTCCACCCATCAGAAGTGCAGCGTACACAGGGCCCTTAGCAACGATCCCTCCCATCCGTTCAACAATCTCTTTGACCCCCCCCCTACCATCAGGCAGGAGGTATCACAGCATTAGGACAAGAAGACAAGAACTGATGGAAGGGAAACAGCTTCTTTCCCGGGCCGTGAGACTGCTGAACTCCCTGCCACGTCTGAGATTGCATCATACATGAAGCACAAGTAGCGTTATACTGTTTATTTTTTTAATTTGTGTCATAAATGCACCTATTTGTTAATTTATTTGTGGTAACATTACTTTATGTATTGTGGGTGTGTTATATGTACTGTGTTGTGCACATTGGTCTAGAGGAATGTTGTTTGTTTGGCAATATACATGTTCACGGTTGAAATGACAATAAACTTGAGCTTGAAATACAGTGTAAACCATTGATAGTGCAGTGGTTTATCATTAACTCAGTGACATTCACTGCCTGGTTAATGATACACGACGGCCCTACTCCTGTTGGCTACAGCACCACAGCTCCCTCTACTGGCCATGCATGAAATACACTGTCACTCTGCATGCCAGTTTCAGCCATGCAATAACAGTTTAACACACGGCGGAGGAACTCAGCAGGTCAGGCAGCAGCTGTCAAGAGGAATACAGTCAATGCTTTGGGCCAAGACCCTTTATCAGGATTCCTCTGTAACTGGTGAGAGGGACCCTATCCGAGATCCGACGGGAATCATCTCAGGAGAGGGAAAAAAACACAAATGATTTCCTCTATTCTGGTCTTGGAAGAGATCATTTAACTTTGTACAGACTGGTTTTCAATTTTACATTCCATGTGCTGACTATGCCTACGTGCCAGCAATGCTGCAGCAAGCAATTTAAAAAGTATATCTGTACTTCACCATACGTGTGCACAGGACAATGATCGATTTTATTGAGAGATTTATTTATTATTTGTTGAGATACAGCATGGAATACTCTCCCCCAGCCCTCCGCGTCGCACTCTGATTTAACTTCAGAGTGCCTCAGGGATCTGTTCTGGGACCTTTACTCTTTGTGATTTTTATAAATGACCTGGATGAGGAAGTGGAGGGATGGGTTAGTAAATTTGCTGATGACACAAAGGTTGGGGGTGATGTGGATAGTGTGGAGGGCTGTCAGAGGTTACAGTGGGACACTGATAGGATGCAAAACTGGGCTGAGAAATGGCAGATGGAGTTCAACTCAGATAAGTGTAAAGTGGTTCATTTTTGTAGGTCAAATATGATGGCAGAATATAGTATTAATGGTAAGACTCTTGGCAGTGTGGAGTATCAGAGGGATCTTGGGGTCCAAGTCCATAGGACGCTCAAAGCAGCAGCGCAGGTTGACTCTGTGGTTAAGAAGGCGTATGGTGTATTGGCCTTCATCAATCGTGGAATTGAATTTAGGAGCCGAGAAGTAATGTTGCAGCTATATAGAACCCTGGTCAGACCCCACTTGGGAGTACTGTGCTCAGTTCTGGTCGCCTCACTACAGGAAGGATGTGGAAGCCATAGAAAGGGTGCAGAGGAGATTTACAAGGATGTTGCCTGGATTGGGGAGCATGTCTTATGAGGATAGGTTGAGTGAACTCAGCCTTTTCTCCTTGGAGCGACGGAGGATGAAAGGGATGGCCGTCGGCTCGGAGGTTCGACCGACTCAGGTCGCTTTTGGTGTGCGCTGCATCTGCGAGGCTGGTTTTGACGGAGCTTCCATTGTGTGCTGCGTCTGCGAGGCTGAGTCGGGCGGCGCCTTGGAAGTCCGTAGCGGGGGTATTCCCTTCTGCCGCCGGCGTGGGATGGCGAGTCTGTCGGGACCCTGGGGACTTGTGGAAACTGTGGTGATTTCTTTTGAACTTACAGTCCTTTAACATCTTGGACTATTTTTACTGTGCCCATAGTCTGTTTTTTTAAAATCAATTATGCTATTGTTTGCACTGTTGTAACTGTATGTTGTAATTATGTGGTTTTGTGCAGGTCTTGTAGCTTTAGTTTTTGGTCTTGTTTTTGTCTAGTGGATTTGGAACTCCTTTCCAGGGAACGTGCTAGACGGTAGCGCGATATTAATACGCAGCAGCCTCTCCGGCCTCTGGATTGGGGATTGCCAAATGTTACGTGGATTTTCTGGTGTAGTCTGTTTTGTCATATGCTTTTGTGATATCATTCTGGGGGAACGTTGTCTCATTTTTTAACTGCATTGCATTTGTGGTTTCTAAATGACAATAAACTGAATCTGAATCTGAAGGTGACCTGATAGAGGTGTATAAGATGATGAGAGGCATTGATTGTGTGGATAGTCAGAGGCTTTTTCCCAGGGCTGAAATGGTTGCCACAAGAGGACACAGGTTTAAGGTGCTGGAGAGTAGGTACAGAGGAGATGTCAGGGGTAAGTTTTTTTTTTACTCAGAGATTGGTGAGTGCGTGGAATGGGCTGCTGGCAGAGGTGGTGGAGGCGGATATGATAGGGTCTTTTAAGAGACTTTTAGATAGGTACATGGAGCTTAGAAAAATAGAGGGCTATGGGTAAGCCTAGTAATTTCTAGAGGAGGGACATGTTCGGCACAACTTTGTGGGCCGAAGGGCCTGTATTGTGCTGTAGGTTTTCTATGTTTCTAACCCCAGCCTAACTGGAGTTCAATTTAGTGCTGTTTGTAAAGAATTTGTATGTTCTCCCTGTGACTGTGTGGAATTCCTCCGGGTGCTCCGGTTTCCTCCCACAGTCCAGAGACGTACCGGTTAACTGGTCATTGTAAACTGAACTGTGATTAGGCTCGGGTTAAATAGGTGGGTTGCTGGGAGGAGTGGCTCATTGGGCCAGAAAGGTACGTTCCACACTGCATCTTGAAATAAATAAAATGGTGGAGGAACTCAGCAGGTCAGTCAGCAACAATGGAGCGAAATAAAGAGGCATGCAGTCTTAGCCTGAAACATTGACTGTTTATTCCTCTGCATAAACACTGTCTGATCTGCTGAGTTCCTCCAGCTTCAAGAACTGTATTTGTCACGTACATCAAAACATACAGTGAAATGGGTTGTTTGCAGCAAATCAGCAAGGACTGTGCTTCTGCCATCAACACAGCATGTCCACAACTCACTATACATCTTTGGAAAGTGAGAGGAAAGTGGAGCACCCAAAGAAAGACCACGCGGTGGGGAGAATTCCTTACAGGGAACAGCAGGAGTCGAGCCCATGTCTTGGTGCTGTAACAGTGTTACTCTAAACACTGCGCTACCGTGCCACCAGTTTGAATAATCTACCTCAGCTACTTCTGTACAACAGAACTATTTTTGAACATACTTCACGCCAATGTGTGCCGCTACTTTTCATTTCAAACCACAGAACCACAGCACAGGAGCCCACTTGCTCCGTACCATTCCTGAGAGTCATTTTCTAGAACAGCTTCCAACTAATTCCACTTCCCCAACTCTTCTTGCATTTTCTCTGCTCTCACTGTTTATTTAATTCTGCCTGAAAGGATGCAACGATCTCTGCCTCAAACACACCAGGAATGTTCCACAGTACAACAACCCGACGTGGAAAATTTTAAGCTGATAATGTTGAACCTAGAGATGACTGGTTGTGTTCGTCACGGCTGACAATGACAGGAAACCAGTGCAGGAGGGTTTTTAAAGTGGAAACCCTAGCACTGGGGCAGTTCCGCTGTCTTGACCTCGTCACTACTGGGAACTTCCTTGGTTGCAGTGCTTGACCATGGCCTTGTCATGTCCTTCACTCCCCGTGAAATGTTGCAGAACTGCCCTCCTGGCTGTTGGATTCCACTGTTGATTTCGGATGCCAGAGCTGACTTCACAAGCTGGGAAAGGCATGACCCTACCTCACGGGGGTGCGAGGCCCGCCAGTTTCGCCTGTCAAAGCAGTGTACCGGGCTGCAGCCGCCGTCACACACAAGCAGCTATTGGATGAGAATGATACCAGAATTGAATGGCTTGTCATGTGAAGAGTGTTTGATGGCTCTGGGCCTGGAATTCAGAAGAATGAGGGGTTTCCTATGGTGGGAGAGTCTAAGACCAGAGGACACGGCCTCAGAATAGAGGAGCTTCCTTTTAGAACGGAGGTGAGGAGGAATTTATTTAGTGAGAGAGTGGTAAATCTGTGTAATTCATTGCCTTAGGCAGCTGTGGAGGCCAAGTCGTTATGTATATTAAAGGCAAAGGTTGATAGATTTGTGACTGGTCAGGGCATAAAGGGGAAAAGGCAGGAGATTAGGGCTGAGAGGAAAATTGGATCAGCTATGAGTAAATGGCGGAGGAGACGTGATGGGCCAAATGGCCTAATTCTGCCCCTGTATCTTATGGTCTTATAGGAGCCATAGTTGAGAGCTGAATGCCCAGCGGGGCCCAACGGTGAGCGTGCTGCCCAGAATGGGCAAAAACCCCTTCACCACAGGTGCTACCCCTCCCTGGGCACCCTATGCACCCCACAGATGACTACAGAGTTTAAACCTTACTTTAGGCAGGGGGGTGATGCCAGCTACTCTCTCACTTGTAATCCAGCTGGCACCCCGCTTGGGCTGCCTTAGGACCAATAGCACTACAGCACAGTGCAGGCTCTTCGGCCCACGATGTCGTGCTGACCTTTTCACCTACTCTTAAAAGATGAAATGAAAGGGGATTTTGAGAACTGTGGGCCAGATGTGATAGTCATACAAGACCTATTTTAAAAACAAAATACATAAGATTTGTGCATGTACTAATCTCCAGCTGGAAGCTCAGTGAAGAATTGGTCAGCAATCCCAATTGGATTTTCCTTTGACTTTATACACAGTGTTAACATAGAACATAGAAAATTACAGCACGGTACCGGCCCTTCGCCTCACAATGTTGTGCTGACCTTTTCACCTACTCTGAGGACAATGTCTCCCTCCCATAGAGCCCTCCAATTTTCCATCATCCATATGACAATCTACGAGTCTCTTAAGGTCTCCAATCAACCTCAAACCTGGCAGTGGGTTCCATGTATCCCCCATTCTCATCTCTGTGGTAGTTTTGTCACTAATGCACAGCATTATAGACATGTGTGGCTCATTATACCTGTCAATCGGCACTCCTCCCTGAGGCATACTCCTAAATAAAAAAGCTTCATTAAGTAACCATGATGTTCAATTCCACGGGGGGGGGGGGGGGGGGGGGCGAGATTTGGAAACAGAAGGACAAGACCTGCTGCCCTCTTGAACCTTCCTCGGATCATCCAGCCACCAGCATTAGGTATCCCAGGGTTCCACAGTGAGAATTGTACTCTTTCACTGTACATAACTAACCTGACCAAGTTTTCCAAGATTGCTACCAGAAAAGCTGATGAAGACGAGGCAGTGGATGTCATCTACATGGACTTCAGCAAGGCAGTTGAAAAGTTGGCACGCAGTTGACATCTTCCAGTCAACTTGGTGCCAGTGAACAATGAATCTTCGGGTGACGTCTTCCAGATAGCAAATCTTTCACTTCTTCTCCGCCTTCTGCTTGTTCCTTTCGTCTGGTTTGTGTTATGGAAACTGGTGGAGCCTGTGACGTACAGTTTGGAACTCCATCGAAGGATCCAGTGCGAGTCTATGTCCGGAGAGCTGCCACGCGGAGATCAGACGGGGGGGGGGGGCCGAAAAGACCAAAAACACAAGCTGATGTGAAAAAGACCCGTGAGGCGCGGGGTCATGAACGACTCCCTCTCCAAGCGGTGAGGGAAACCGAAGCATCAAGGTGAATGCAGAGGGGGTCAGCGATGGCTCGGCGCAAGGCGGCCGGCAGCCAGATCGGCCCCATTCGGACTCAGGTCAGCAGTCACTCCTTATGGGAGGATTTTGTGCAGACAAAAATACATTTCCCATATTCTGAGATTTACGTGATTATGTGACTGTACTTTATATTGGTTTCCTTCAGTTTTGTCTTTCTTGTGGGTGGGTGATGTGTTAATTTTTTTGTGTGGGGGGGTTGGAGGTTTGGTGTTACTGTCACTGCTCTTTTCTACAAGTGAGGGGTTTTTTGCTGCAGAGGAAGGGGGATTTTTGGGGTCTGCGAGATTTGTTTCTTTCCTTTTTCATGCTGGTTGAGGGGGAAATTGATGTCTTTTCTTTCATCAACACCCATGGTCTTTCTGTATTCAGTGGCTATCTGGAGAAGACAAGTATCAGGGTTGTATCATACGTGCCTACTTTGACAATAAAACGAACCTTTAAAGGCCCTGCATGGGAGGTTGGTCAAGAAGGTTCAATAATGTTGGGACTTTATAAATCACTCACTTGGAGTACCGTGAGCAGTTTCAGGCTCCTTATCTTAGAAAGGATGTGCTGAAACTGGGGAGGGTTCAAAGGAGGTTCACAAAAATGATTCCAGGATTAAACAGCTTGTTATATGAAGAAGATTTGATAGCTCTGGGCCTGTATTCACTGGAATTTATAAGAATGAAGGGTGATCACATTGAAACCTATCAAATGGTGAAAGGCCTTGATAGAGTGGATGCGGAAAGGATGTTTCCTATGGTGAGAGTGTCTAAGACCAGAGGACACAGCCTCAGAATAAAGAGATGTTCTATTAAAACAAAGATGAGGAGGAATTACTTTAGCCAGAGAGTGGTGAATCTGTGAAATTCGTTGTCACAGGCAGCTGTGGAGGTCAACTGTTTTTGTATATTTGATGCAGAAGTTGATAGATTCTTGATTGGTCAGAGCATGAAGGATTTGCAGAGAAGGCAGGAGATCGGGGTTGAGAGGAAAATTGAATCGGCCATGAGACCCAAGATCTTTGGGCACAGAACTTGGAAAAAACAATGCAACGCCTTTTAACATCATAATCCAGCAAATTGTTTGTTATGTTTCCCCTCTCGCTATGAAACGGGAGAGAGAGCCTGTGATCTGTCGAATACCGGGTGGATGAGTAGTCTTCGAGGTACTGCAAGTCAGTGTCTTTGCTGCACGCTTGAGTGCTCAGTGGTGGGTGTCAATGCTTTTTTTTTGCTGGTGGGAGGGGGAATCGTTGTCTTGCTGCTGCTTATGCGTGGGAGTGGGGAGCTATGGAGCTCTAACATTTAACTGTCATTTATTCTTTGAGGGCACTCCTCTCTTTTCATGGATGGGTGCAAAGAAAAAGTATTTCAGGATGTATATTGTATACATTTGTCTGACATGAAATGGCAGAGCAGACTCGATGGGCCGAGCCGCCAGATTCTGCTCCTATACCTCATAATGGTTAGTCACTTGGCATTTAAGATGACGTAGTTAACTGGATTAGACATTGGTTTTGCAGTAGCAGGTGGTTGCCTCTCTGACCAGACGCCTGTGACTAGTGGAGTGCTGCTGGGATCAGTGTTGGATCCCTTGTTGTTTGTCATCTATATCAATGATCTGGATGATAACGTGGTTAACTGGATCAGCAAATTTGCTGATGACACCTAAATTGGGGGTGTAGTCGACAGTGAGGAAGGCTATCACGGCTTGCAGTGGGTTCTGGACCAGCTGGGAAAATGGCAGATGGAATTTAATGCAGACAAGTGTGAGTCTTTGCACTTTGGAAGGACCAGTTAGGGTAGGTATTACAGAGTGAACAGTGGGGCACTGAGGAGTGTGGAAGAACAACGGGATCAGGGAATACAGGTCCATAATTCATTGAGAGTGGCATCACAGGTAGTTAGAGTCATAAAGAAAACTTTTGGCACGTTGGCCTTGATAAATCAAAGTGTTGAGTACAGAAGATGGGACATTATGTTGAAGATGTACAAGGTGTTGGTGAGGCCTGATTTGGGATACTATGTGCAGGTTTGGTCACCTATCTACAGGAAGAATGTAAACAAGGTTGAAATAATGCAGAGAAAATTTACAAGGATGTTGCCAGGTCTGGAGGATCTGAGTCATAAGAAAAGATTGAATAGGGTAGGACTGTATTCACTAGAACATAGAAGATTGAGAGACGATTCGATAGAGATATTGAAAATTATGTGGGGTATAAATAGGGTAAATGCAAGCAGGCTTATTCCACTGAGGTGGGGTGGGACTAAGACTAGAGGTCATGGGTTAAGGGTGGAAGGTGAAATGCTTAAAGGGAAGATGAGGGGAAACTTCTTCACTCAGAGTGCTGAGGGTATGGAATGAGCTAACAGAACAAGTGGTGGATGTGATTTCAATCTTCTCAACGTTTAGGAGAAATTTGGACAGGTACATGGATGAGAGGTCCCATTGCAGGTTGATGGAACTAGGCAGATTAAATGATTCAGCATGAACTGGGTGAGCCAAATGGCGCATAACCCTTACCCAGTGTGAAAGAGATTAGGGTAGGGTTAAATCAGGGTTGTCAGGGGTTGCTGTGTGGCATGGCTTGAAGAACCTATTCTACACTGTATCTGCAATGTCGGTATTTACCTTCTCCCTTGTGTCGATGTAAGTATTTATCCTTCCTGATGCACGAGTATTTAACCCCTCCCTCCAGTATAACATCCATGTGAACTCTCTCCCCCTCCCCCAGAGTTTATGTCTATTTAATCCCTCTCCCCAAGGGCAAGTCAGTATATAACTCCTGTCCCCAGTGTATACGTTGTTTTTTATCTCCTCCCTAGTGTAGACACCAGAATTTACCCCTCCCTGGTGTACAAGTCGATATTTACCCCCCTCCAGTGTATACATCCATATGAACACCCTCCCCCCCAAGGGTTAATGTCTACTTAACCCTTCTCGCTGAGAGCATATGTCAGTGTACAACTCCTCTCCTATGGTGTATGTACGAATCCCCTTTCCCCAGGGATATATATCTATTTACCTCCTCTCTCTAGGGATAGCTTTCGGTATATAAACATTCTTCCCTAATGTGTTTACATTAGGGAGGCACATTTGCCCCCTCCCCCTGCAGTTCTCCCGGCCTTAGAAAAGTAGGGCACAGGAACAGGTGCTTCGGCCCATCTGGTCCATGCAGAAACATTGAGACTGCCTACTCCCATCGACCTGCACCCTCTGGGTGGAAAAGCTCCCCACTATGCCAGTCCATAGCCCTCTCGTTGTGCTTGCCGTATGTAACACCTCTCCGCGGGTGCATATGGCGGTTTACCTGGCCCTGGTGGTCAATGTAGTAGAAGTATTCGCGGATGCGGGGTTCCGGGCTCTGGCCCTGGCGGTAACTCGCCCACCGACACAGAGCGGGCCGCAAGACGCGGCTGCCCGCCTTCCCCAGCAGCGCCATAGCCCCGACCTCTGGCCTTGGTCCTGGCCACGCCCCGACCCGCTGACGTCACCGCACCTTCGCGTCATCCCGGCCGAGGCTCCTGATTGGCGGCTCCCTCCCGCCCACGACCCGCCCTCTTCCCCTGTCACTTCAGCCCCGTTGTCCCGCAGAGTTCCGGAAAGTTCCACAGAAAGTTGTTGGTGCTCACAAAGCGGCGTCGGTTTAAACACTGACCAACATGTCATTGTAGATACAACAAATTAAAGGATGATTTGTTCACATTGTCATTTTACATGAGATGAAGTCCGAACAAAACTGTTATGTCTTTGTAACTACACATCAATCCACTCTTTCAGAAAGGAGGGAAGCAGCAGAAAGGAAATTATAGACCAGTTAGTCTGAACTCAGTGGTGGGAAGATGTTAGAGTCAAGGATGAGGCGATGCAGTACTTGGTGACACAGGACAAAATGGGACAGAGTCACCATGGTTTCCTTCAGGGAAAATCTTGCCTGACGACCCTGTAGGAATTCTCTGAGGAGGTTAGAAGTAGGATAGAAAAAGGGGATGTAGTGGAAGTTGTCACACAAGATGCCACACATGAGGCTGCCTACCAAGTTAAGAGCCCATGGTATTACAGGACAGTTACTAACATGGTTAGAGCATTGGATGATTGGTAGGAGGCAGTGAGTGGGAATAAAAGGATCCTTTTCTGGTTGGCTGCCAGTGACTAGTGGTATTCCGCAGGGGTCGGTGTTGGGACCACTTCTTTTTATGCTGTACATCAGTGATTTAGATGATGAAATAGATGGTTTTGTTGCCAAGTTTGCAGATGATACGAAGATTGGTGGAGGGGCAGGTAGTGTTGAGGGGATCAGGTAGAGGGGCAGGCTGGTGATCTGCCACTGGCGTAAACTTTAGTCTGTAGAGGTAGTGGTGGAACTTCTTTATTCCCCACACTAGACCAAGGGCCTCTCAGTCAACCTGTGCAGAATTACATTCTGCACTCGTCAGTGATCTTGAAGCAAATGCAATTGGGTGTTCAGATCCATCTTTTATAGTGTGTGACAAAATGGCACCAATACCATAAAGGGACGCATTGTACATCAGTCTTATGGGCAGGGATGAGTCAAAATGGGTGAGCAGTTCATCTGATGTTATTAGTCCCTTTGTTTCCTTGAATGCTCTTCCACATCTTACTAACCAGTCCCACTTTGCTCCTGTCTGTAAGAGTGCATTCACTGGGTGCAGCACCGTAGCAATGTTTGGGAGAAACTGGTGCTCGTAGTTTCATCTTTTTTCCGGGTGCCTCTAGAGATGCAGCTCGTTAGCCCCTCACAAACAACCATCGGACTCCGCGGTGAGAAAACCACCTTTCCCAGATCCTGTACGTCTGGAGTCGGTATGACTTAGGTCCCAAAAAACCCGGGAAGTTGGGATGTCTCGACCAACCAAACCCCGATCTGTGTGAATACAGTGTAATTACAGCCCCCACGCAAATTACCGTTGGCAAGAAATAACAAATCGTACACTGCAAACAATAATAAAGAAAGTATATTTCCAAGTTTCAGCTTTCTCAAGCAGTACGTAGGAATAAGAAAAGGAAAAGCAAATAAAAAGGGCCCAATACAATTAACCCAGCCCAAATACGCACTTAAGTGGGAGCTCATCTTGAACTTGTCTGTCACTCACGCGCTGGACTCTCTGTGTGAAAACACACACCACTGTCTGAATATCGCTTGAAATCCATCTCGAGCAAATGGGTCTCCCATGGGAGGATTGGTTCTTCCTCCTTGAAACCATTCATCTGCACAAAGCACCTTGCGCAACAGGGACGGCATCCTGAGCCAACTTTCCCCCGTCTTCTCCCAGCTCCCGCTAAAAATACCTCAACCCACACCCGCGTCCGTCACAAAAACCTCTCTGCCCAGCGTTCTCCAGAACCTTCTCCCAATTCCACTATCGTGGTTGGCTGACACATCATTCCTAAGTTGAACAGCATAGCCCCTTATTAGACCATAGAGCATAAGACATAGGCGCAGAATTAGGCCATCTGGCCCATTGAGTCTACTCCTCCATTCAATCATGGTTGATTCTTTTTTTTCTATCTCCTCCTGGCCTTCTCCCCGTAACCTTTGATGAGAACCTATCAGTCTCTGCCTTAAGTACACCCAACAACCCAGCCTCCACAGCTGCACGTGGCAACAAATTCCACAAATTCACCACCCTCTGGCTAAAGACATTTCTCCACATCTCTGTTTTGAAAGGAAGCCCCTCTAATCCCTCCCGAATTACCTCCCTCCAAGTTCCCCTTACGCGCTGCCGACTGATGTAAGGAAGCAAACAAACTCTTATCAGTGTAGTAGAAAATTGGAGGGAAATTTTTATTCTAAAGGAGGAATTTTTACACACCACGACTCAGCTACTGGCCTTCCACTATGCTGTAGTTGTAAACATTGCAAAAGGTGGATTGCGTAGGTTGGAAGTGAATTGCGTTGTGAAGTTTTTGTGTTTTTTGCAGTTTTTCATTTAGTTATTTATTATGCCATTCTTATCATGCAACAACGGATGCAAAAAAAAGTCTGTCTTTACAATGACAGCTACTTATCAACGAGTTTTACATGGACTGGTGATCCGAGTTGTCCTGTTCCATTGTGCAAAAACTTACAAATGTACCAATGGTTCCAGCAGAATTGAACTGACATTTAGCTACAAATCACAGCCATATGACATGTAAAAGTGATGATTATTTTAAAGAACTATTGGAATCTCAAAACAAACAGAATAAAGCTTTTGTTAATAAAGTTACATTAAAAGAATTCAGAAAGCAAGTTATTTAGTATCAGAACTTATTACCCAGGAAAGGAAAAGTCACACAGTTGGTGAGAACCTAATGATGCCAGTGTGTTAAATTATAGAGTGGGTAAAACGCTAGGAAAGATGCAGTACAAGAAATTAAAAAGGTTTCACCCTCAAACAGTACGATAAGTCAATGTATTGATGACATGTCACATGATGCTGAAGAGGCTTTGTGTGATAAACTGAGAAACAACAGCTTCTCTATCCAGGATGACAAGCCAACAGATTCCACCAATAAATGTCATGTTGTAGCATTTGCAAGATTTATAAAAGATGGTGAAATTCAAGAAAACTTTTTCTGTTGTAAAGAGCAGTCCAAAACAAGCGAAGGCCAAGATATGTTTAGTGTTTTGTCTTCATATCTGGAAAACAAAAGGTCTGTCTTGGAGGACCTGTGTTGGCATCTGTACTGATGGTGCCCCTTGAGGGATTTCATTTCTCTTGTAAGACAAAACTCTGACGTTGTCAGAATACACTGCTTCAACATTGTCATTAAATTTTCATGTTGCATATAACATTAATTAAAATCAATTTACAACCTTCATTTAAGTTAGATTTACCAAGCCTACATTAAAAAAAATTAAATCCCATTTTGGCTTAAGTCAGTTATTTAACAGAAATTTATTCTGTTTGCCTTATGAGTTTTTAAAATTTATGAAAGGGAAAGGAAGGGATTAATTTCAAGAAAGGTAAGCTAAGCTTAACTACCTGTTTACTTTCAAGAAAGGTTGGCTAAAAGTTCATTCTGTACTCAAAAGAGCTTTGACAATTATTTTTGGATTATTATATCTACAACTCACTGATCTTGCTAACATACCGTGAGCTGCAGATTTAGCTCAGGTTCCTTGAGACCTGAAAATTATTTCAAGGTTCCTCCAGGGCAAGACGGTAGGGAGAGGCTGAACAAAGCTGAGCCTGTATTCAGCTCCATTTTCAGTTTTACACCAGACGTATTGTGATCCACCTGACTTTGTGATCTGCTTCAGTAATACAGTGCAGTTCTCAGAATGACAGCACACCTTCATCAGACTGGGTCTGGTCTGTTTCACATTCGGTCTTTATGCATTTGCTTAGTTTTGTGCGTGAAACTCTTCAACTCAGTGGGGCTTTTCCCTTTGGTTGTGTCTTTTCTCTGACTTGCACACTCTCTCTCTATGTAATCTTGTCTGTGACACTCTCTGCAAACCTTTTCCCTGAACCAAAAGCCATTTGCATCATGGGAGGATTTGCCACATCGATAACATTTTTGGGTTTTTGCTCCATTCAGGGACGTTTTGTGCGTTTCACATTCTTAACTGTTCTGTAGTTCTGCTACAGTCTCTAACGATATTGCAATGGTCAATGCCCATTCTAAGGTTAGGTCTCTTTCTACCAGTGGCCTTGTATGAGTGTTTTGACTATGCGTGCCACATAACCATATATATATATATATATATATATATATATCATATATCAATTACAGCACGGAAACAGGCCATCTTGGCCCTTCTAGTCCGTGCCAAACGCTTACTCTCACCTAGTACGATCGACCTGCACTCAGCCCATAACTCTCCATTCCTTTCCTGTCCATATACCTATCCAATTTTACTTTAAATTACAAAACCGAACCTGCCTCTACCACTTCTACTGGAAGCTCGTTCCACACAGCTGTCTCTCTCTGAGTAATGAAATTCCCCCTCGTGTTACCCTTAAACTTTCAACTCTCAACTCATGTCCTCTTGTTTGAATCTCCCCTACTCTCAATAGAAAAAGCCTATCCACGTCAACTCTGTCTATCCCCCTCATAATTTTAAATACCCCTATCAAGTCCCCCCTCAACCTTCTACGCTCCAAAGAATAAAGACCTAACTTGTTCAGTATTTCCCTGTAACTTAGGTGCTGAAACCCAGGTAACAGTCTAGTAAATCTTCTCTGTACCCTCTCTATTTTGTTGACATATTTCCTATAATTCGGCGACCAGAACTGTACACAATACTCCAAATTTGGCCTTACCAATGCCTTGTACAATTTTAACATTACATCCCAAATCCTATACTCAATGCTCTGATTTATAAAGGCCAGCATACCAAAAGCTTTCTTCACCACTCTATCCGCATGAGATTCCACCTTCAGGGAATTATTCCTAGATCACTCTGTTCTACTGCATTCTTCAATGCCCTACCATTTACCATGTATGTCCTATTTGGATTATTCCTACCAAAATGTGGCACCTCACACTTATCAGCATTAAACTCCATCTGCCATCGTTCAGCCCACTCTTCTAACTGGCCTAAATCTCTCTGCAAGCTTTGAATCTCACATACAAGCCTGTCTCGTAATACATCAGAAAGTCCATCTAGAAAGCGACAGTACTGTGAATGTTTGTGCAGTTCTCCAATGTGTCAGAAATGCTTTCATCCTTTGACTGGTTTCTTTTATAAAATCTAAATCTCCCAGCTATTACCAGCAGTTTAAGGCTCAAGTGGTTTTGTAAAATTGTAACAATTTTCTCAAACATCTTGCATGCTGGCTTTGCAGGGATTACTAAATTGCGCAAGAGACTGTACGTTCTTGCACCCCTTAAGTTAAGAAGTGTGGGGGCTTTCTTTCACTCAACCACATCATTGGCCTTACAGTTCAGCCCTCTAAATAGGCGACTCCCAGCCTTCATTAGCACTATCAAATTCATCAACTTTCCCAACTGAAGCCACTGGCTCGTTAGTTTCACTCGTCACCAACTTGTGGTGTCCTTGCAACTACATATCAATTAAATAAAAGCATGTACGTGGGAGAGGCTTTAACTGGTGTATTCACATTGCAGCGGGAAAGAGGGAGAGAGAGAGAGAGAGAGGGAGGGGAAACACAGACAACAGATCAATACATTGTGCTAAGGGAGTCATTGCACTAAAAGAAATAGATCCATACATTACATGTTATGTTTTGTAACTCAAAAACGTAAGTCTGATTGAAAATAAAGGGAGCCCGAGAGCTGTGTGTAAACTTTGATATTACTTTTAGTCAGGTGCACGCTTATAATATAGTCGCATACTTTTACATATAACCGGTAACAAATTATATAAACAAAGAATGTTTAATCAAACAACACATTTACAATATTGCTCAAGTATTGCTGAAATATTAAAGACACAATATTCCTCCCTGCTTAGCTATATAATCCAACTCAGCATAGAATGCATTTCAGTATAGTTAAGTACACACATATATTACTATATACAGTATGCTATATAATAAAACCACAATATAGAACTCACAGCATAGTAAATTTTAAATTGTCTCATTCAGGCCAAAGATTAACCGCTGAGGAGAATTTCTTACTCTTGTGGGTTAAAGTCCTTCTTGACGAGTAGGGGAGAGGGCTCCTCTGCCTGGAAAGTGAGGCTTGTGGCTGTGAAACGATCTCAGGTTCTGGGGCCTCCCCCGTGGTTAGTGGTAGGAGTTGACTCTGGGGCTGCAGTAGGTGGTTCTGACAGCTCTCTACTTTCTACTTGAACAGCTGACTCTGCTCTCCTCAACAGATCAACGTGTCATCTCCAGATAACATCAGACTCAATCTCCACTGTGTAGGAGAGTGGTCCGATTCTGTCTTCAATCTTTCCAAGTACCCACTTCCGATCACCGTTGTCGTCCCTCGCCAGGGCTGCTTGTCCAGGAGTGAAACACCAGACCTCCTTGTTTGAGGAGCCCTCAACTTGTCTCCGTGGTTTGCCTTGCAAACTCCTTCTGAGACTGGGTTTGAGAAGATCCAACTATGAATGAGAAGAACGGCCCAGGTGCTGGGTAGCTGGTGAGCTGTTGGTTGTGGAGTGTGCTGGATCGCGGTACGTAAGGAGGAAATCGGTGAGTTTCTGATTCAGGGTCAGTGTAGCATGTTACACTCACATTGCCCGCAGTTCGTTATTTAGACTCCGAACAAACCTTTCTGTCAAGCCATTTGTAGCTGGGTGGCATGGTGCAGATGTAATATGTCTCATTCCATTCATTTTCAGGAACAACCGAAACTGTTCCGTAACAAACTGTGGTCCATTGTCACTGACTAAGTGATCTGGAACACCTGTCCCTGAGAGGAGGCTTCTCCACACATCAGCAGTGGGCGAGGCTGGAGTGGAATCTATTGGGATCACCTCTGGCCACTTCGTAGCTGCATCCACTACTACCAAGGAACTTGTGTCCATGAGTGGTCCGGTGAAATCCACATCAATCCTCCGCCAGGGTAACGCTGCCCTTCCCCAGGGATGGAGAGGAGCTGCTCTTGGCATTTTCTGGACATGTCGGCGTCCTGAAAATTGTATGGCAAGCTGCTCAGTCTGCAGATCGATTCCCGACTACCAGGCAAAGCTTCGAGCCAATGCCTCTATTCTGACCACGTCTAGACGGCCAGCATGTAGCTCCTCCAACACTTTGGCTCTCAGCTCTCAATCCCCACAGAAGGCAACCCCTGTCAAGGGCAAGTTCATCCCAGCACTGATAAAAATGGGGGAACTGGGATTTCTGCTGCACACTCCAGTCATTTTGGGTGGCTATGTGGACCTGAGACAGTTTCTGTTTCCCTTTGGATCATCTCTGCCGTAACAGGGAGACCTTTGATTGGCGTTAGGGAGAATAGGTCAAGAGAAGTGCCCTCTTTTGTAAAATTTTCAGGTATTTCCTTTACCAAGGGAGAATGGGACAACCCATCAGCATTTCCATGATTAGCGTTCCTCTTGTATTTGACCTTGTAACTGCATCCTCCAAGAAACAGAGGCCACCTCTGGTGCTGCTGTAAGTGGATTGAAAATGGACACCAGTGGTTGATAATCAGTAATGAGGGTAGACTCTCTCCCGTACAGTACTAGTTAAAATGTTTTACACCACAAACCAGACTCGAGGCCTCTCTGTCAATCTGTGCGTGATTTTTTCTCAGCAGCGGTAAGGGAAGGTGATGCAAGGGCTCATTTCCATCACTCATCACGTGTGACATGACTACACCGACACCATAAGGCAAGGCGCCACAGGGAAGCTTCTCTAGACAATCTGGATCGTAATGATAGATAGATAGATAGATCCTTTATTCATCCCCATGGGGAAATTCAACTTTTTTCCAATGTCCCATACACTTGTTGTAGCAAAACTAATTACATACAATACTTAACTCAGTAAAAAATATGATATACATCTAAATCACTATCTCAAAAAGCATTAATAATAGCTTTTAAAAAGTTCTTAAGTCCTGGCGGTAGAATTGTAAAGCCTAATGGCATTGGGGAGTATTGACCTCTTCATCCTGTCTGAGGAGCATTGCATCGATAGTAACTTGTCGCTGAAACTGCTTCTCTGTCTCTGGATGGTGCTATGTAGAGGATGTTCAGAGTTTTCCATAATTGACCGTAGCCTACTCAGCGCCCTTCGCTCAGCTACCGATGTTAAACTCTCCAGTACTTTGCCCACAACAGAGCCCGCCTTCCTTACCAGCTTATTAAGATGTGAGGCGTCCCTCTTCTTAATGCTTCCTCCCCAACACGTGTGAGATGTGTGAGAGTACAGAGTCTGCTATCACCATTTCCTTCACCTTTTGGAAATTCACCTCACACTCCTTCGTCCATTGTAATTTCTTCCCGATCTGTAGTAATGAGTTCAGGGGGCGGAACACAGGAGCCGGGTTTGACAGCAAACTGTTGTAGTCATTGACAAATCCTTAAAAGGCCCAAAACTGTGACACGTCCTTTGACTTTGAGGTATCCACCACTGCTTGAATTTTCTCAGCACACTTGTGCATCAATGGTGCGACCATAGTGAGCGATGCTTGGTTTAAAGAATTCACACCTGTTGCATTGTGCTCTGAGCCCATAACCTTCTAATATTTTTTACACTGTCTTGAGATTTTGGAGATGCTCCTTGTCCTCCTCACTGGTAACACTGCGTGCCTGGGCAGCATTTCAGCACCTGATCCACAGCTTTCAGCCAGAGTGTAGGTGTAAATGCTACTCCAAAAATAAGCCTATTATAGTGAATATTTAGGGTGAGAAATACTTTGGACTCATCTTCCACTGCCATCTGTAAGTAAGCCTCAGCTAAGTCCGCTTTACTGAAATCTTTTCCTCAAAAACGGTTTTCAAAGACGTCCTCTATCCTGGGCAGAGGGTATAGATCTATTTTCAGTACCACAGTACGTCCTCTACCCTGGGCAGAGGGTATAGATCTATTTTCAGTACCACAGTACATCCTCTATCCTGGGCAGAGGGTATAGATCTATTTTCAGTACCACAGTACATCCTCTATCCTGGGCAGAGGGTATAGATCTATTTTCAGTACCACAGTACGTCCTCTATCCTGGGCAGAGGGTATAGATCTATTTTCAGTACCACAGTACATCCTCTATCCTGGGCAGAGGGTATAGATCTATTTTCAGTACCACAGTACGTCCTCTACCCTGGGCAGAGGGTATAGATCTATTTTCAGTACCACAGTACGTCCTCTACCCTGGGCAGAGGGTATAGATCTATTTTCAGTATCACAGTACGTCCTCTATCCTGGGCAGAGGGTATAGATCTATTTTCAGTACCACAGTACGTCCTCTATCCTGGGCAGAGGGTATAGATCTATTTTCAGTACCACAGTACATCCTCTATCCTGGGCAGAGGGTATAGATCTATTTTCAGTACTACAGTACGTCCTCTATCCCGGGCAGAGGGTATAGATCTATTTTCAGTATCACAGTACATCCTCTATCCTGGGCAGAGGGTATAGATCTATTTTCAGTACCACAGTACATCCTCTATCCTGGGCAGAGGGTATAGATCTATTTTCAGTACCACAGTACGTCCTCTATCCTGGGCAGAGGGTATAGATCTATTTTCAGTACCACAGTACATCCTCTATCCTGGGCAGAGGGTATAGATCTATTTTCAGTACCACAGTACGTCCTCTATCCTGGGCAGAGGGTATAGATCTATTTTCAGTACCACAGTACATCCTCTATCCTGGGCAGAGGGTATAGATCTATTTTCAGTACCACAGTACATCCTCTATCCCGGGCAGAGGGTATAGATCTATTTTCAGTACCACAGTACATCCTCTATCCTGGGCAGAGGGTATAGATCTATTTTCAGTACCACAGTACGTCCTCTACCCTGGGCAGAGGGTATAGATCTATTTTCAGTACCACAGTACATCCTCTATCCTGGGCAGAGGGTATAGATCTATTTTCAGTATCACAGTACGTCCTCTATCCCGGGCAGAGGGTATAGATCTATTTTCAGTATCACAGTACATCCTCTATCCCGGGCAGAGGGTATAGATCTATTTTCAGTACTACAGTACGTCCTCTATCCTGGGCAGAGGGTATAGATCTATTTTCAGTACCACAGTACGTCCTCTATCCCGGGCAGAGGGTATAGATCTATTTTCAGTATCACAGTACATCCTCTATCCCGGGCAGAGGGTATAGATCTATTTTCAGTACCACAGTACGTCCTCTACCCTGGGCAGAGGGTATAGATCTATTTTCAGTACCACAGTACGTCCTCTACCCTGGGCAGAGGGTATAGATCTATTTTCAGTATCACAGTACGTCCTCTATCCTGGGCAGAGGGTATAGATCTATTTTCAGTACCACAGTACGTCCTCTATCCTGGGCAGAGGGTATAGATCTATTTTCAGTACCACAGTACATCCTCTATCCTGGGCAGAGGGTATAGATCTATTTTCAGTACTACAGTACGTCCTCTATCCCGGGCAGAGGGTATAGATCTATTTTCAGTATCACAGTACATCCTCTATCCTGGGCAGAGGGTATAGATCTATTTTCAGTACCACAGTACATCCTCTATCCTGGGCAGAGGGTATAGATCTATTTTCAGTACCACAGTACGTCCTCTATCCTGGGCAGAGGGTATAGATCTATTTTCAGTACCACAGTACATCCTCTATCCTGGGCAGAGGGTATAGATCTATTTTCAGTACCACAGTATGTCCTCTATCCTGGGCAGAGGGTATAGATCTATTTTCAGTACCACAGTACATCCTCTATCCTGGGCAGAGGGTATAGATCTATTTTCAGTACCACAGTACATCCTCTATCCCGGGCAGAGGGTATAGATCTATTTTCAGTACCACAGTACATCCTCTATCCTTGGCAGAGGGTATAGATCTATTTTCAGTACCACAGTACGTCCTCTACCCTGGGCAGAGGGTATAGATCTATTTTCAGTACCACAGTACATCCTCTATCCTGGGCAGAGGGTATAGATCTATTTTCAGTATCACAGTACGTCCTCTATCCCGGGCAGAGGGTATAGATCTATTTTCAGTATCACAGTACATCCTCTATCCCGGGCAGAGGGTATAGATCTATTTTCAGTACTACAGTACGTCCTCTATCCTGGGCAGAGGGTATAGATCTATTTTCAGTACCACAGTACGTCCTCTATCCCGGGCAGAGGGTATAGATCTATTTTCAGTATCACAGTACATCCTCTATCCTGGGCAGAGGGTATAGATCTATTTTCAGTACCACAGTACATCCTCTATCCTGGGCAGAGGGTATAGATCTATTTTCAGTATCACAGTACATCCTCTATCCTGGGCAGAGGGTATAGATCTATTTTCAGTACCACAGTACATCCTCTATCCTGGGCAGAGGGTATAGATCTATTTTCAGTACTACAGTACGTCCTCTAGCCTGGGCAGAGGGTATAGATCTATTTTCAGTACTACAGTACGTCCTCTATCCTGGGCAGAGGGTATAGATCTATTTTCAGTACTACAGTACGTCCTCTAGCCTGGGCAGAGGGTATAGATCTATTTTCAGTACTACAGTACGTCCTCTAGCCTGGGCAGAGGGTATAGATCTATTTTCAGTACCACAGTACATCCTCTATCCTGGGCAGAGGGTATAGATCTATTTTCAGTACTACAGTACGTCCTCTATCCTGGGCAGAGGGTATAGATCTATTTTCAGTACTACAGTACGTCCTCTAGCCTGGGCAGAGGGTATAGATCTATTTTCAGTACTACAGTACGTCCTCTATCCTGGGCAGAGGGTATAGATCTATTTTCAGTACTACAGTACGTCCTCTAGCCTGGGCAGAGGGTATAGATCTATTTTCAGTACTACAGTACGTCCTCTAGCCTGGGCAGAGGGTATAGATCTATTTTCAGTACTACAGTACGTCCTCTAGCCTGGGCAGAGGGTATAGATCTATTTTCAGTACCACAGTATGTCCTCTATCCCGGGCAGAGGGTATAGATCTATTTTCAGTACTACAGTACATCCTCTATCCTGGGCAGAGGGTATAGATCTATTTTCAGTACTACAGTACGTCCTCTATCCCGGGCAGAGGGTATAGATCTATTTTCAGTACTACAGTATGTCCTCTATCCTGGGCAGAGGGTATAGATCTATTTTCAGTACTACAGTACGTCCTCTATCCTGGGCAGAGGGTATAGATCTATTTTCAGTACTACAGTACGTCCTCTATCCCGGGCAGAGGGTATAGATCTATTTTCAGTACTACAGTACATCCTGACAGACCCATTCTTCTTGGCCACTGGGGCCACTGGCATTGCACATGGGCTCCACTCAGCCTTGGAATGAACTCCTTCATCCTCCAAGCGATCTAACTCACCAGCTACTTTATCACGGATGGCATAGGGAATTAGGTGTACTTTGTAAAACTTGGTATGGCATTTTCATTGAACACTCTTTTACCCTTGATATGCTTGAGTTTTCTAGTGTCGTCCTCGAACACCACTGTGGCATCATCCAGAACTTTTCTTTGTTTGATTTTCATTGGCTCTGTTACAGGGATGTTGCATGTGAATGGTGGATGGATCTCCAATCAAGTTGTAGCTGTCTCAGCCAATCATGGTCCTACAATGCTGGCCCTTCTGTTTTGTTTTTACCATTTACAAGCCCAATATGGCCTGTTGGTTGTTGTATTTCACTGATACAGACGTCATTCCCACAGGAAAGATCTTTTCTTCAATTTAAGTTCTTAGTTGGATGTCTGCAGGCATCAGTTCTGTATCTTTGAAATGCCATTCACTCATTTTGTGGAGTGGCTGAAACAGCCCAGTCAGTGTCCTATAGAATTTTATTTAATTTGCCATTCACTTCTGGTGTAAGCCATATTGCTTGTCTATTGTTAGTGTTTACATTGTAAATCTCAAGGCTACCCAGTCCCATGTCACTCTCATTATCAGATTTTTCACCAGCAGCATGCAGACTAGTGCTACTGTTGAAACTACAACTTGACTTTTCATCTTTCTCTTTTCCCTGTGTAGTCCATTTATTTAGTCTGCTTGACATGCAAGTTTTGCCTTTAAACCTTCATCGGTCTCATGTCTGTGAGCCCCTGCCATAATGGTGACGCTATTTGTTCAGCCAGGCAGGCTTCTGTTTAAATGTTGCCATTTCGTTCACACGCACTTTCATTCCTCAGTGGCATCTCTGTTTACGTTTCCATTGATACAGCGATTTCAACTGCTCTTTTAAATATGAGTCATGCTTCAGTTAGAAGCCATTTTTCAATGTTTCCTTCTAAGATTCCACAAACTAAACGATCTCCCAGTGTATCATTCAGCCCATCACTGAAATGACAATGTTCAGGCAACCTCTTCAATTCAGCTATACACGTTGAAATGGACTCCCCTTCCTTTTGATTCTGCTTATGAAACTCAAAGCGTTCTGCAATCAGCAATGGTTTTGGCTCTAAGTGTTCATGCATTACTTTCATGATTATCATTAATTTCATTTAGATAGATAGATAGATAGATAGATACTTTATTCATCCCCATGGGGAAATTCAACTTTTTTCCAATGTCCCATACACTTGTTGTAGCAAAACTAATTACATACAATACTTAACTCAGTAAAAAAATATGATATGCATCTAAATCACTATCTCAAAAAGCATTAATAATAGCTTTTAAAAAGTTCTTAAGTCCTGGCGGTTGAATTGTAAAGCCTAATGGCATTGGGGAGTATTGACCTCTTCATCCTGTCTGAGGAGCATTGCATCGATAGTAACCTGTCGCTGAAACTGCTTCTCTGTCTCTGGATGGTGCTATGTAGAGGATGTTCAGAGTTTTCCATAATTGACCGTAGCCTACTCAGCGCCCTTCGCTCAGCTACCGATGTTAAACTCTCCAGTACTTTGCCCACGACAGAGCCCGCCTTCCTTACCAGCTTATTAAGACGTGAGGCGTCCCTCTTCTTAATGCTTCCTCCCCAACACGCCACCACAAAGAAGAGGGCGCTCTCCACAACTGACCTATAGAACATCTTCAGCATCTCACTACAGACATTGAATGACGCCAACCTTCTAAGGAAGTACAGTCGGTTGGGTCGGTGGGTTTGGTTGGAATGGTTAAATTTCTAAGCAAACTGTGTGTTTTTCCACCTTTTACACTCAGTAAAGCTGGCACTCGTTTCTCATTGGCTATTTCATTTGTTTCAAATTACTACTCAATGTGTTCTATATACATCAGCCAGTTATCCATTGAGCAATCAACTGCGTCTGTCTTTCCAATGTAGCTAGGTATCCCTACTCTTTTTTTATTTATGATTATTATCATCCGGTACTCACTGTTTACGAACCTGTGAATTTAGTCCTTTTTCTGCCTTTATTTAAACTGAAGCATCACTGTTTCTCCTTGTGAAGAAAAAAAAAGTGCCATGATCTTATTGAATGGCGGAGCCAGATGGCCTGTTTCTTGTGTCCTTTTTGCTAACTTGACCGTTTTGCTTTTTTCTTTTAGCTTAAACATCTTGCTGCACTTCAGCAGATAGGTAGTCACCTCGGGTTTATTTAACACTTCCTCGTAGCCACCGTCATGTTCTGTAACCCCAAAACATAAAACTAATTGAAATAAAAACAAGGAAGCCCGAGAGATATGTGTAAACTTCATTTTTACTTTTAGTGAGGTGTGCAGTTATGACGTGTTGGCATGATGACGTATGCCATTCACATACTTTTACATATAACCCACAATGAATTATGTAAAGAAACAAAACATGCTTAATCAAACAATATATTTACAATCTTACTCAAATATGACTGAAATATTAAATACACAACAAACTGCATGAGCTCCATCACCGTCTGATATGGGGCTGGGGTCGGTGGGGGGACACTGCACAAATTGGAAAGAAGTTGCAGAAAGTTGTGAACTCAGTCAGCTCCATCGTGGGTACAAGCACCAGGATATCTTTAAGGAGTGAGGCCTCAAAAATGTGGCATCCATCATTAGGAACCCCCATCACAGGACATGCCCTGTTCTCATTGCTACCACACGTTGTCCATGGAGACAGAGAGAGTTAATGACCCAGGTCCAGGACCCCTCAGCACAACGGAGAAAGAGAGGAACGAGCTGTTCAAAATGCATCGAGGAAAGCCATTCAGCCAGCTGATCTAGGTTCATACGGAATCAGAATCAGGTTTATTTCACTGTCTTATATGACATGAAATTTCAAACAAGGGAAATCTGCAGTGCAAAGACATAAAATTACTATAAATGACAAGATAACTACATTTTGCAAAAAAGAACAGAATAACAATTCATGGGTTCACAGGCTATTCATATATCTGACAGCAGATGGGAAGCTGAATCATTGAGTGTGCATCTTCAGGCTCCTGTACCTCCTCCCTGTTGGAAATGATGAGAAGAGGGCATGTCCTGGATGGTGAGGGTCCCTAATGGTGGATGCTGCCTTCTCGAGGCAGTTTCTGTTGAAGATGCCCTTGATGGTGGGGTGGGTTGTGCCCGTGATGGAGCTGAGTTTGTAGCCTTTTCTGATCCTGTGCATGGGAGCCTGCACACCAGACCAGTTACCTGTCGGAATACTCTCCACGGTACATCTGTAGAAATTCATAAGAGTCTTTAATCTCATACTCCTAATGACAGGGATGTCAGAGGGGTAGAAGCTGTTCCTCAAACATCAGTTGTGGCTCTTCAAGCTCCTGTACACACTGTTACGTACCCCGTAACTGGGTCACTTACCAGCAAAGATAGAGAGGTCCGATTCTCACAAAGGAGGGGGCTGCAGGCATAACAACACCCACTCTAACGAGAAGAAGGCACGTCTCGGATGGTGAGAATCCTTAATGATAGATGCTGCCCTCTTGAGACACCTTGGTGAAATGCAGGGCTGCAGCTACAGGAGCCTGAAGACCCACACTCAATGATTCAGAAACAACTTCTTTCCCTCTGCCATCAGATTTCCGAATGGTCCATGAACCCGTGAGCATTGCTCCATTACTTCTTCAGTAACACATGGAAAATGCTGGAGGAACTCGGCAGATCAAGCAGCTTCTATGGAGAGGAATAAACGAGTCAACATTTCGGGCTGAGACCGTTCATCATTGCTTCTGTTTTTTTTACACTGTTTATATGTTAGTAGTTTGCAGTAAGTTTATGTCTTTGTACTGCTGCAAAAGCCACAAATTTCACCACATATGTCAGTAATAATAAACCTGATTCTGATTTCCTAAATGGGCCCATTATATATTGGTCAGGAACAGTCGCGGTACCATATCGGTTAACATAATGCTTTAGAGTGCCAGCAATCCCAATCAGGATTCAATTCCCACCACTGTCTGTAAGGAATTTGTACATTCTCCCCGTGACTGAAGTGGGTTTCCTCCAGGTCCTCGGGCTAGGGTTAATGAGTTGTGGGCATGCTGTGTTGGCATTGGAAGCATGGTGACACTTGTGCGCTGTCCCTAGACATCCTTGGACTGTGTTGGTTGTTGCCACAAATGACACATTTCACTGTAACAATCTACATGTGGCAACAAAGCTAACTTTAATCAATACAGACCCAACCCACCAGAGGGCAGCAGAGCCCCTGCCTTTCATGGTAAGATATCCTGTAGGCAGTGTGAGACGAGTGCGAATGAAAATGTTGTCCCTCGGGTATCTTTCAAACCTTTCCCCTTTCAGCTTAAACCTATGTCCAATTATTTTTGGACCCCCCTATCCAGGGAAGAAGACTGTCACCTTACACCCTATCTACACTTTGCAATTTTGAACTCTTCTTTAAGGTCACCCCTTGTTCTCCTACAATGTGGAGGGGGGGGGGGGAAGGAGGAGGAGGGAAAGGGAGAAGGAGGGGGGAAGAGGAGGAGAGGGAGAGGGAGAGAGGGAGAGGGTGAAGGCAAGAAAGAGCAGAGGGAAAAAGAGCAAGGGAGAGAGAACATGAGGGGGAGAGAAAGAAATGGGGTGTTGTTGTGAGTGTACTATTGTTGATGTGCTTTTGGATTTAATTGGGAAGAAAACACACAGCGGCTGCTGTTGTAACTGGTGCATTCATTAATTGTCTTTGACAGCTGGGAAGATATTTTCTTTGCTAAAGCTCACACGCCTAATATTTCAGTGTGAATTCCTATTAAGGCTGGTGCAGAGAAGAGGACAATTTAGATGCAAATGAGTTCCTCATTTAGTGTGGGGTAGGCAGCTCAGGTGCACCACGGCTCTCGTTATAGGCCAATTAAACTGGCAACTAGGTTAATTGGGAATGGGACTGACACAGGGGCAGCAAGGTGACTGGGGAGGGCAAGGGAGGAGGGGGAGGAAGGGAAGCGGGAGGGTCATAGGATTATACAACATGAAAACAGGTCAATTGGCCTACCTCATCCATCGGACACCCATCTGTATTAATACCATCTCCCAGCACTTGGACTGTCAGCTCCTGTACCTGGGTGACTCAGTGATCCTAGAAACCTCCTAAATGCTGTTAGCATCTCTGTTTCCACTGGTCTCTCAGGCAGTGTCTTCCACGTTCCCTCCCCTCTCTGGGCGAGGAGATCTCCCCCTCAGATCATCTCTGAATCTCTTCCCTTTTACCCTGAATTTATTCAGAGTTACAGTACGGTAACAAGTCCTCCCATCCCAATGAGCCCCTGCCACCCAGTTAACGTACTAACCTGGACATCCTGGCAATGTGGGAGGAAACCGGAGCGCCTGGAGGAAACCCACACAGTCATGGGGAGGACGTGCAAACTCCTCACAGACAGCGGTGGGAATTGATCCCAGGTCGCTGTCACTGAAATAGTGTTACGCAAACCACTATAGTATCCTGCTGCCCTGTTTCAAAGGTAGTTTTATCTCCCTCTGACACGGGGGAAATTTTCCAGTAGTTTGCCCTATCTAATTCTGTATTTCTCAGTCATGTCTCCTCTTAACGTCCTCTGCTCCAGAAAGAACAGACTTGGCCTCTCTGATCTCTCTTCATAACTGAACTGCTCCATCCCAGGCAACGGAAGACCATAAGACCACAAGATTTAGGAGAAGAATTAGGCCATTTGGCCAATCGAGTCTGTTCTGCCATTTCATCATGGCTGATCCAGACATCCTGGTGAACCTTCTCTGTGCCTTCTCTCGAGCTATCACATTCCCAAAGTTCAAAGTAAATTTATTATGGAAGTACTGTACATATACGTCACCATGTACAGCCCAGAAATTTGTTTTCTTGCGGGTGATGGGGAGGGAAGGAAGGTGAGTGTGGAAAGGTCAGAGCCAAGGCAGGTTTGGTTTGGTCATCAGAGACAGGGAGTAATTGTGGTGAGTTGTTTTTGTGATTGGAAGTCTGTGACCATGGCGTACAACAAGAAACCAGTATTGGGGACCTTACTGTCTGTTGTATGCATGAATGATTTGGGTGCGAATGTAGGAGGCATGATTTGTAAGTTTTAAACTCAAGAAAGACCGCAGATGCTGGAAATCCAGCGCAACACACACAAAATGCAGAGGAACTCAGCAGCTCAGGCAGCATCTATGGAAATGAATAAACAGTCAGTGCTTTGGGCTGAGACTCTTCTTCAGGAACGGAAGTGGAGGGGGAAGATGACAAAATAAAACGGTGGGCGGAGGTGAAGGTGACAGGTGAAGCCTGGTGGGTAGGAAAGATAAAGGGCTGGAGAGGAAGGAATCTGATAGGTGAGGAGAGTCGTACCATAGGAGAAAGGGAAGGAGAGGGGACCCAGGGGGAGGTAATAGGCCAGTGAGAGGAGGCCAGACTGGGAAATAGAAGAAGAGGGGACTGGGAGTGAGAATGGAGAAATCAATGTTCATGCCATCAGGTTGGAGGCCACCCAGATGGAATATGAGGTGTTGCTCCTTCACCCAGAGAGTAGCCACATCCTGATTTGTAAGTTCATGGATGATGTGAACATTGGTAACTTTGTAGGTAGTGAGGAGGACCATTGTGAAGGATGATACTGATCATTTGATAACATGGGCAGGCCAATGGCAGATGGAGTTCAATCCTGATGGTTTTTGGGAGAATTAATAAGGGTAGGACATACACAATGAATGGTGAGGATCTTGGTCTACAAGTTTAAGAATCCCCAAAGGGGACAATGTTCTCTGTTCTATGTAATGCCCAGGTTCATATTTTTAATGTTATGCTGTATGTATTTCATTTTCTGCTGTTCTGTGAGAGCTAATAGTTTTCAGCTGATGATTGGGTTACTGTTGAAGATAAGAGATGAGGAGAAATGTCTGCCATCCAATTAGGATAGTCTAATTAAGGGGAGGCTTCTCTGGTGAGGGACACTAAGGTTGGGCTTGGAGCTTTTGTTCGAGAGGAGATGAAGAGAGAAGTCACTGGGGAGAACCGGTTGTAGCATATGATCCGGTGGGAGAACTGTTTGTTCGAGATGCATTGTGAACAACATTTGGAAGGTGGTATGTGCTTTCACGTTGACCAAGGGCCCAGCGTGTGAGTGACAGAGATGTCCAAGATGAGCTTCAACTTGTGCACACTTGACAGTTTAATTAGAATTGGCCCTTTTTCATTTTGTTATTCTTTACTAACCCTTTAGTTAAGATTCATAAATATAATTCCTTTAATCATTTGCAGTGTACTGTCTGTTATTTCATGGTATTAGTTTGTAACGGAGTAGCAAAAGACACAGCATCCACACACAAACCGAGGATTTGAGGGGAGTTTGCGCCTCAATCTCACAAGTTTGGCGGGGCCAAAGATTGTCTTCCCTAAACTGAGGAAACCAGGGTGTTTCACTAGTACTATGAATGGAGGCATTGCACCAGGACTTTGACCCATTTCCATGTTAGAAATCACCTGTGCTGATGATGTCATCTCTCTCATGAGATACAAGGGAGGAACTGAACGCCAATACGGGGAGTTGTGACAGGATGTCAAATTACACAGCCTCATCCCACCTTGTCCATACAACTTCCCATTCTCCCTGACCCCCTCTTCCATTTCTCCTGTCACTGTGGCAACCTCATCTCCATGGTAGCACACCAAATATGGATGCAACCCAATTCCTCATCTACAGTTTCCATAGAAGATCGCAAGCACTTGCAACAGAGTTGTACACTTACCCTCCCCCTCCCTCAGCTAATTTATTAAAAGACTCATTTGAAGTATATCTTGCTAGGAGTGACTTTGAATTATATGATCAGATTTTCTATGCTTATGATTTGTACTCAGTAATCGGTAATATGTATGAGTCTGGAATTGAAGGAATGCAGAGGGACGAGGGCTGGTGATCGGGTGGGGGGGGGCACAACAAATTGGAAAGCAAGGCTGATAATTTCAAAACCTAATCTCCCAATTATCAAGTTGAAGTTCAAGTTTATTGTCATCTGACTGTACATATATACAAACAAAGGAAACAATGTTCCCCCGGATCACAGTGTGCCCACACAACATATATCAAACACAGCATACAAAACAAAATATTACCACAAATAAGTTTTAAAAAATATCATTCAAAGTGCATGCAGTGTGCAGCCCAGGTAAACAATAAGCAGCTCACTGTCCTGGTGACGAGACCTCGGAGATGGCAGGGTAGTCATTAGCCTCGCATCCCAAGGGAAGAAGCTGTTGCCCACCTCCTTCCTGATGGTAGTGGGTTAAAGAGACTGTGGGATGAGTAGTAGGGATCGTCGGTGATGCTTTGGGCAAAGTACCTCTGAAATACTCCAATTACTGACATCAGACTTCAAGCACTAATCTTAAAATTAGAGTTGCAGCTCAGTTCACTGGGATGAACCTGTTATCTTTAATCAAATGTGGGCTTCTACCGGTTTACAGGCTGAATGGGAGACATTTTGAGGTTGTGGTGTCTCTCAGTGCCGAATCCAGTTGTCAGCATGCTCTGTGCTGTTGTGGCATGGGAGGACGATAATGATCCTGACAACATCATTAAGGAGCTAATTTCTAGCTTATTGCTGGCAAACTGCGGCTCTGGTGATTGTTGCAACTAATCAGAATGTAAAGCTGCGTTCCCTGGTTAGCAGAGGACTGAGAATAATTAGATGACAGCACACACACTCAGTGGGTTCCCGCTGGGTGGGTGCCCTGGCACTCGATTACTGCACACAGTGAACATTGATCACAATTTGGGATTAGTGTAGATGATTACTTGATAGTCAGCTTTCTTTTTCAAGGCTTGGAGGAGAGTTCCCGAGATCCCGAGATTGATGCTATAGGAAGCTTAGCTCCTGGGAGGGCCACCCACGGTGGTAAGGCCAATTATATATTTTTTATTTTTATTTTTATTGAGATCCTGGCCCTGTGAGCCACACTGCCTGGCACCCCCCGATTTAACCCCAGCCTAATCACGGGACAATTTACAATGACCAACTAACCTACCAAACGGTACGTCTATGGACCGTGGGAGAAAACTGAAGCACTGTGGTCACGGAAAGAATGTACAAACTCCTTACGGGCAGCAGCAGGGATTGAACCCGGTTAGCGTTATGCTAACCATTACGCTACCGTGCTGCCCCAAAGGGAAGGTTCCAGACAAAGAGAGATCCAACCAAACCTCACCGGTGAACCTGGCAGACGACGATGACACATCACAACAGAAGTGAACGCGGAGAAAGGTTGCAGGTGAATAAGTCACCTGGACCAGACGGACAACATCCCAGAGTCCTGAGAGAGGTGGCTGAGGACATAATGGATGCATTGCTCATGATTTTTCAATAATCACTTGATTGTGGCATGGTCTCAGAGGACTGGAAAATTGCAAATGTCACTTTACTCTTTAACAAGGGAGGAAGGCAAAAGAAAGGAAATTATAGATCAGTTTCCTAATCCCAGTGGCTGGGGAAGTGTTGGAGTTTATTATTAAGGATGAGGTTTTGGGGTATTTGGAGACTAATGATAAAATAAGTCAAAGTCAGCATGATTTCTGCAAAGGGAAATCTTCCCTGACAAATCTGTTAGAATTCTTTGAGGAAGTAACAAGCAGGGTGGACAAAGGAGAGACAGTGGATGTCATTTACTTGGATTTTCAGAAGGGATTTGATAAGGTGCCACACATGAGGCTGCTTAACAAGATGAAATCCCATGGTGTTACAGGAAAGACACTGGCATGGATAGAGGAATGGCTGACAGGTAGGAGGCAGTGAGTGGGAATAAAAGGGACCTTTTCTGATTTGCTGCCAGTGACTAGTGGTGTCCCTCAGGGATCAGTATCGGGACCGCTACTTTTCACATTGTTTGTCAATGATTTAGATAATGGAATTGATGGCTTTGTGCAAAGTTTGTGGATGATCTGAAGATAGGTGGAGGGGTAGGTAGTGCATATAAATGGGGAGAAGGTTCAAACATCAGAGGTGCAGAGGGACTTAGGAGTCCTTGTGTAAGACACCCGGAAGGTTAATTTACAGGTTGAGTCTGTGGTAAAGGAGGTAAATACTAGGCTGGAATTTATTTCAAGCAGAATGGAATATAAAAGCAAGGAAATAATGCTGACACTTTATTAGTCAGGCCGCACTTGGAGAATTGTCAACAGTTTTGGGCCCCATACCTCTGAAAAGATGTGTTGACATTGGAGAGAGTCCAGAGGAGGTTCACGAGGATGATTCCAGGAATGAAGGGGTTAACATATGAGGAGTGTTTGGCAGCTTTGAGCCTGTACTCACTGGAATTTAGAAGAATCGGGGGGGTTGGGGGGATTTCATTGAAACTTACTGAATGTTGAAAGGACTAGATAAGGTGGATGTGGAGCAGGTGTTTCCTATGGTTGGGGTATCCAGAACTAGAGGGCACAGTCTCAAAATTGAGGGGCAATCTTTTAGAACGGAGGTAAGGAGGAATTTTTTTTAGCCAGAGTGTAGTAAATCTGTGGAATGCTCTGCCACAGACTGCAGTGGAGGCCAAGTCCCTGGGTATATTTAAGGCGGAAGTTGATCGTTTACTGATCAGTCGGGGCATCAAAGGAAATGGAGAGGAGGCAGGTGTATGGGGTTGAGTGGGATCTGGGATCAGCCATGATGGAATGACAGAGCAGACTTGATGGGCTGAATGGCCTAGTTCTGCTCCTCTGACTTATGTTCTTAAAATGTCAGATTGAGATTTAGATTTATATTGAGATTTGGATTCATTTATTTATCACATGTACATCGAAACATGCGTACTGTACAGTGAAATGCATTGTTTGGGTTAACAACATAACTGAGGATGTGCAGAGGGTAGCCAGCAAGTGTTGCCACACATTCCAGCACCAAATATGTATTGTTAATAATCATTATAAATCACCAACTGTAATTGTTATGCCTGACCTGCTGAGAGTTCTTCCAGTTTTGTGTGTCTTCCATTACGTTACCCTGAGAAACAGCATTTGCAATGTCTTTTGTCTCCAGTTGGTGGGGCTGCTGACTCACAGATCCAACTGTCCTGGGGTTAAAGGACTGTGCAGGCGTGTGTAGGTGGGAAGAATGGGGCTTGTTTTGCTGTTGTTGTTTTGTTGCTTGTTGTGTTCTCTGTTGTTCTGCTTGACACTGTGGGCATCTTATGTTGGTGCTGGAATGTGTGGCGACATTTGTGGGCTGCCCCCAGCACATCTTAGGGCTGTGCTGGTTGTTAAATGCAAATATTACTGTGTGTTTTGATGTAAATCTGAATCTTTCCACTATTTCCAAGAGCGATCTCCTCATCTGTTTTTGCTAATTTCATTGTTTGACAGATGTTTTGATAATTCGCAATTCCACTTCCCCTTTCCTTATCAATGGAGTTAATTACGCTGGTGCTCCACAAGGTTTCATCCTCAGCCTCTGTACTTTCATTGTGTCTTTATGCTGATTGTGTCTTTTTGTGCTGTGTCAGATCCCGAGCAACGATCATTTCGTTCTCCTTTACACTCCTGTACTGAAATGAGAATGAACTATTTTGAATCTGAAATGGTGGACACCATCTCCCTGGCCCTGCACTGATCTCTGGAGTGTCGGGACAGTGAAGGCATCTATGTCAGGCTACTGTTTATTGACTGCAGCTCTGCCTTCAATTCTATTACTCCGAGCAAACTCATCACCAAACTCCAGGCCCTGGGAGTCAACGCCTCCCTATGTGACTGGATCCTTGACTTCCTGACCAACAGACCACAATCAGTAAGAACAGGCAGCAACACCTCCGCTACAGTTATTCTCAACGCTGGTGCTCCACCAGGTTGTGTCCTCACCCCCCTTCTCTACTCCCTGTATACTCACGACAGGCCCTGCTCCATGTTTGCAGATGATACCACCATGGAGGGCCATATTTCAAGCAACGATGAGTTGGAGTACAGGATGGAAATAGAGAGCTTAGTGACACGTTGTCATGACAACAACCTTTCCTTCAATGTCAACAGGAGAAAATAGCCGGTCATTGACTTCAGAGAGGGGTGGGGGTGCACACGCTCCTGTCTACGTCAACGACGTTGAGACTGAGAGTGTTGAAAGGTTCAAGTCCTGAGTAGCAAACCACCAATTGCTTGTCTTGGTCCAACCAGGGCCAGGAAAACTCACCAACACCTCTACTTCCTCAAGCGACTATATAAATTCAGCATGTCCCCATTGATCCTTACCAATTGTTATTGATGCACCAGAGAAAGCAATTTGTCTGGATGCATAATGGTTGCTACGGCAACTGCTCTGTGTATGACTGTAAGAAACTGTAGAGAGTCGTGGACACAGTTCAGCACATCACAGAAACTAGCCTCCCCTCCACGAACTCTGTCTATACTTCTTGTCGACCCAGTACAATTAAAGACCACAATTCTTTCTTCTTCCCTACCCCATCGAGGAGAAGATACAGAAGTCTGAAAGCACATACCACCAGGCTCAATGACAAATTCTACCAGAATCTTGAACAGACCTCCTGTACAATAAGATGGACTCTTGGCCTGAAAGTCTACCTCATTATGATCTTGCACTTAATTATTTACCTGCACTGCGCTTTCTCTGTCACTTTTACTTGTGTTCTCAATATTATTTCTTACTTATTTATTAACCAGTAATATTATTTATTTTTGTAATTGCGCAACTTGTCTTCTTTTGCACATTGATTGTTTGTCCATCTTTGTTTGTGTGTAATTTTTCATTCATTTTATTGTGTTTCTTTGTATCTACCAATAATGCATGTAAGAAAATAAATCCCAGGGTTGTATATGGTGACATATACATAGTTTGATAATGAAATTTACTGCGACTTTGACTTTATTCTGCATTGCTATTGTTTTACCTTGTTCTACCTCAGTGCGCAGTGTGATGATCTGATCTGTATGAACAGTGTGCAAGACAAACCTTTCACTGTATCTCGGTACATTTGACAATAATAAACCAATACCAAATAATGATTTCATTCTTCTTCGTAGAATTGTGAAACTTTCCCAATGCTTTGGTTTGTTGCTCATGTTCAACATTGTTTAATGTCATTTCCAGGAAATAATAAAGCACAAAATAATTGTTACTCCAGACCTGATACAGCACAAAAAAAAACATAATGAGATAAAGACAAAAAAACCCCAAATATAAATAATTAAGATAGCTTATCTACATGGATTGATTGAATTTCCATAAAGTGACACTAGGCACAGGAGTGTCTGTACATAAGGTATGAGGAGAAGGCTGAAGAACTGAGTTGAGAGGGAAAATGGATTAGCCATGATGGAATAGAGAAGCAGACTTGATGGGCCAAATGGCCTAATTCTGATCCTGTCTCATCAGGGGTTGTAAGGGATGGCACTGGGAATTTGGCTGTAAGATATAATTCTATGAGTACAACTATTTTTCAAACTGTTGCATGATATCTGTGAAACCTCTCTCCCATTCTGATGCCAGTCCTCTATTGTTGCTGAAATAACTTTGCAACATGAACTGAACCGGAAGCAGCTCTGCTAAAGTTTGTCAAAGGTTACGGGGAGAAGGCAGGAGAGTGGAGTTGAGAGAGGAAAACCAGCCGTGATGGAATGAGGAGCAGACTCGATGGGCTGGAATGGCTTAATTCTGCTCCAACATCTTAAGGGTCACATTTGGATACAAATCAGAATCAGATTTATTATCACCCTCTTATATAATGTGAAATTTACTTTGTGGGTCTTCAGGCTCTTGTACCTTTCCCCTGATAAGTGGTAATGAAAGAAGGCATGTCTCCGATTGTGAGGATCTTCGGTGATGGATGCTAACTTCTTGAGGTACCCTCCAGAGCGGGGGGGGGGGGTGGGGGGAGGGTTGTGTCCGTGACGGAGCTGGCTGAGTCTCGAACCCTCCTCTTGTGCATTGGAGCCTCCGCAGCAGGCGGTGATGCGACCAGACAGAAACCGCTCCTCCATACATTGACAGAAATTTGCAAATCTTGGGTGATTATACCAAACATCCTCAAACTAACATTCACCCATCAGTAAAATTCCTAGAGTTCCTACACATCAGAAAGTTACAGAGTAATTCAGCTTGGAAATAGGCCCTTCAGCCCAACTGATCCATGCTAACCAAGATTCTCATCTAAACAAGTTCCATTTGCCATGTCCACCTAAACCAGGGGTTCACAGTCCCCCTTGCTTAATGGTATTGGTCCATGAAATAAAAAAGGTTGGGAACCCTTTCTCTAAACCTTTCCTTTCTCATTGTACTTGCCTAATGTGTCTTTTAAATGCTGTTAATGTACCTGTTTGTTTGATGTATCGTCGGTACAGAGTCCAGGTCTCACATCTATATGGGAGAGAAGGGATGACCACAGCTCTGTAGACTTCTAGCTTTGTGGAGATGCCGATGTTGTGTTGATTGAGCACTCTGGTACGCAGCCTCCCCAGAGCCTGGCTGGCCTTGCTGATCCTGGAGTCAGTTCTTTGTCCAAAGACCCATCACTCGAGATGATGCTTCCCAAGTAATGGAAGCTGTTTACATTTGTCAGCTGGGTGTCGTCAATAGTGGATTATGGTTCTATGGGGTTGGCGTTTGGCACAGGCTGGCAACTGGGAGAGATTTCACATGCACACTCTCCGCTCCATCCTTGGCATTCGTTGGCAAGACCGTGCGGTGGGTGGGACACGTCATCAGAATGGGCCGACCACCGTATGCTTCGCAGCTGCTCTGTGGTGAACTGGAGACCGGAAAGAGGACCTCAAGGTCTCTACGCAAGTGCTACAAAGACGCTGTGAAGGAAACCCTACACTACTGTGACATCCAGCCAAGGGAACTAGAAGCTGACAGAACCCACTGGCGAGCCCTGTGTTATGAAGCCTACACCAGTTTTGAAGACAGGTGCTGCCAAAAACTGACAGAAAACCGTGAGCGGTGTCACAGAACAGCAGCCACAATTATTACAACAATGGACTTCCAGTGCCCCCATTGTGCCTGACTCTGCGCTTCCAGATTGGGGACTGCAGAGCCACCTCCGTGTTCACAGATAAACTGCACAGCAGCGTATCGTCTTTGAATCCAAAGGACTACCACTAAATGTACCTGGGCTCATTTCTTCTCGCAGCTCGTCGCCTATACTGACTACCCTCTGGGTGGAAAAGTTATCTCTCCAGTTCTCATTAAACCTCTCCCCTCTCATCTTAAACCTATGACCTCTAGCTTTTGATTCCCAACCTGGGAAAGGGGACTTCTCATCAGAAACACAAGAGGTTCTGCAGATGCTGGAAGGGCCTGTTGCCATTCTGAATCTCTAAATAGCATAAATAAATGAAGTGAGATCACTCCCCATTCTACTAACACATAAGAACATAAACCCAACCTGTTTAGCTTCACTTTATAGGCCAACTCCATTGAACAAGATTTGCAGTTGCTGGAATTCTTGAACAACAACACAAAATGCTCCAGGAACTTGGCAGGACAGGCAGCATCTATGGAGAGGAATAAATAAATGATGTTCAGGCCAAGACCCTTCCTCAGGATTCCACGGATTCTCCTGACGTCAGTATTTCTGGTTTCCCATCAGATTTCCTGGGCCCGGCTGATGAGTAACTCCTTCACCTCACCACCTGGTCCTGTTGAGATGTTTGATAATCTTCTCCATAGACACTGCCTGACCTGCTGGCTTTCTCCAGCATTTGGTTGTGGTTTGCTCGTTCACCCTATCTACATCTCTCACAGTTTTATAACTGTGGGGCACAAGGACCACAAACGTTGAAGATGACCCACCATGTGCTCAGTGCAAACACAAAGAGGCAACGTACATTATCGGTAACAGAATAATTTTATGGCTTTCTACACCAAATGCAGCCCTTCTCTTCTCCCTTCAATACAGGTTCCATCTCAGAATACATCAATAACTTACCTTTCTGCCCTCTGGCAACCAATTTCCTTTGAAGGTTTTGATTGGTATCTAACTGATTGCATCCTTGTCTTACACTGGATTTGAAATTGTTTCAGAGGGTTGTTAATTCAGCCCATGGGAGCTGCATCATGGACACACGACTCCCCACTATTGAGGATGTCTGAACCCATCATATTGATGCAGCTACAAAGAAGGCGTAACAGCGGTTATATTTCATTAGGAATTTGAGGAGATTTTGTTTGTCACCAAAAACACTCGCAAATTTCTACAAATGTAGCGTGGAGAGCTTTCTAACTGGCTGCATCACTATCTGGTATGGGGGGGGGGGGGGAGCTTGCCTACACAGATCGAAGTAAGCTGCAGAGAGTTGTAAAATTAGTCAGCTTCATCATGGTACTAGTCCTCCATAGCATCCATGACATCTTCAAGGAGCAGTGCCTCAAAAAGGCAGCATCCATCACCCAGGACATGCCCTCTTCTCATTGCTTCCATCAGGAAGGAGGTACAGGGGTCTGTACAGAAGGCACACACTCAGTCATTCAGAAATAGTTCTTCCACTCTGCCATCAGATTTCTGAATGGACTTTGAACGCATGAAAACTACCTCACTACTTTTGAATTTTTTTTGCACTACTTACTTATTTTACTATGACTATTTCACACACACACACACACACACACACACACACACACACACACAACACACACACACACACACACACACACACACACACACACACACACACACACACACACACACACACACACACACACACACCCCCCCCCCCTCCCCCCCCCCCCCCCCCCCCCCCCAAATAAATGCTGGAGGAATTTAGCAGGCCAGGCAGCATCAATGGAAAAGAGTACAGTCGACATTTCAGGCCCAGACCCTTATGACCAATGTCAGTCCTGCTAAAGGGTTTCAGCCTGAAATATCGACTGTTTACTCTTTTCCATAGACGCTGCCTGGCCTGCTGAGTTCCTCCAAAATTTTGTGTATGTTGCTTGGATTTCCAGCATCTGCAGTTTTTCTCTTGTTTAACATATGTGTGTATGTATATATATATAAATAAAATCGATATATATAGTTATATATATATATATAGTTATATATATATATATAGTAATTTAGACTTTTTCTTTCTCTATTATTATGTGTTACATTCTACTGCTGCCACAAAGTTAACAAATTCCATGACATATGCAGATGATAATAAACCTGATTCTGATCTTCAAAAGGCAACGTGTCAAAAAGGTGCCATTCTTTGTTCAGGACCCTCACCACCCAGGACATGCCCGCTTCTCATTGCTCCTATCAGAGAGGAGGCATGGGGCCCTGAAGACACACACTCAGCATTTTAGGAACAGTTTCTTCCCTTCCACCATCGGGTTTCTGAATGGACAATGAACCCATCAACACGCCTCACTATTTATGCACTACTTATTTAATTTATATATAGCTTACAGTAATTCATTGTATACTTTATGGACTGCACTATACTGCTACCACAAAACAATAAATTTCATGCCAGATGTTGGTGGTAATAACCCTGATTCTGTATCGCCACAAGTTTTGGATTCAGTAGGTGATGAAAGAAAGGAATAAAGATTGGATTTATTTGTCACAGTGAAATGCTTCATTCATGTCACAACCAAAGCAGCCCGAGGATGTGCCGGGGGCAGCCTGCAAGTGTTACCACACTTGCCCATAACTTACTAATCCTAACTCATGTGTGGTGACGGTTGCAACTGTGGTTTATTTCAGATCAAACCTAGATGCCTTATTGCAGGGGTGGGGAACCTTTCTGGGAGAATGTACCCAACTGTAATGCAAAAATGCACCCAGGATATCCTCTCTCCTCGCTGCTGACATCAGGAAGGTGGTTCAGGAGCCTCAGGTCTCACACCACCAGGTTCAGGACCAGTTATCACCCCTCAACCATCAGGCTCTTGAACCAAAGGGGATAACTTCACTCAAATTCACTTGCCCCATCACTGAACTGCTCCCACAACATTCAAGGACTCATCTTCAAGGACTTTTCATCTCATGTCCTTGATATTTATTACTTATTTATTTATTATCATTCTTTCTTTTTTGTATCTGCACAGTTCGTTGTCTTTTGCACTCTGGTTGGTGCAGTCTTTCATTGATTGTATTATGGTTATTCTATTATGGATTGTTTGAGTATGCCCACAAGAAAATGAACCTCAGGGTTTTATATGGTGACATATATGTACTTCAATAATAAATTTACTTTGAACTCTGAATTTGAACAGAGATTATCATTGATTAACAACAACTGTGGACTTTTGTTTTAGGAAAAAAAGATGAGTTCTTTTTGTTTATTTATGTGTATTCATGTTTTACCAGTAATAAAAGTATAATCAAGACAGATTAAATAAGGAACATTTTAAAAAACCTGTTCAAAACTTATTAACATTGTTTTTTTAAAAATACATTAAAAAATAATATAATTTCCAAATAGGATTGTTATTGTAACCGTTTACTACTGAAACACCGATGTGTACACCATGTCTGTGAGGATTTCAAAACAAATCATCCAACATCACTTTTTTCACAACTGTCTGGCACGAGACATTTCCTGTGAAAACATCGCTCTGCTTTTATGTTGTAAAAAATCATCTGCTGCTTCATTTGGCAGTAAAGATAATCATAATGTATCTTTTTATTAAGGGTGGATTTTAAGGAATTGAGGGGCAGCACTGAGTGCTTACAAAATTTTTGAGCGTGTCATCTTGGGTATGTGTGTCATAGTTCACCACCCCTGCCTTGGTGTTAAAGGCTTAGTGGGGCTGGAATGTTTGAGGTGTGCTTAGGAGAGCTTTTGGACGCAGTATGTAGATAGACCAACAAGGAAAGGAACATTTTTGGAGCCTTGGGACTGTAGCCAGATAGGTGGAGGAAGTGTCAGTGGGGGAGATTTTTGGAAATAGTGATCATAACTCTGTATATTTCAAAGTGGTTATGAAAAAAAGTAAGGATAGACTGGGAGAATCTTCTCACAGATATACAGATATGTCCACATCTGCACATTGGAAAGTATTAGAAGGGGAAATAGCAAGAGTTCAACATGTTCTTTTAAGGATAACAAGTGCAAGGAACCTCGACATCAAAGGGGCATATTGAGGGTTAAATGAAGAGAAATAAGGATGTATCAAAAATTCCTTCCCCTCTCCTCTTCCATTCCTACTCTGGCCTCTTACCTCTTCTCATCTGCATCTTATCTCCCCCTGGGTCCCCTCCTCCTGCCTGGCTTCACCTATCATCATTTAGCTATCCTCCTTCCCCTCCCTTCCACCTTTTTATTCTGGCGTCTTCCCACATCCTTTCCAGTCCTGAAGAAGGGTCTTGGCTAGAAGCGTTGACTGCTTATTCATTCCCATTGATGCAGCCTGACCTGCTGAGTTCCACCAACAATTTGTATGTATTGCTAAGGACATACACGCCAGGTATACTGAACCAATGACGGGGAGTCCTGTACATAACAAACTATTTTTTTCCAGACAGGGTTAAAGTAAATCGAAAGATATTTTATAAATATATTAAGGATTAAAGAATAACCAGGGAAAGAATGGGTCCCACTACAAACAGCAGGGACAATCTGGAGCCAGAAGTTATCGGCGAGGTCCGCAAAGACGATGTTGTATTGGTATTCCGAGGGAAGCAGGCTTTGTAGATGGAGAATAGCGAAGGGGAAAGTGATGTTCTGGTGCGAGTCTACATTAGCGGTTATTAAGTTGGCTAAATTCTCAGGGCCGGTTGGGACTAACCTAGGAAACGGGAAGAGATCGGTGGAGCTGTGATTGAGATTTTTACATATTCGCTGAGGTAGCAGAAAACAACAAAAATGCGGTTCCCCTTTCCCAAGAAAGGCAGTAGGGATAACCACAGAGGTGTGAGTGAGTCCCTGTCTACCTCATACCAGGTCTCTCATACTCGCTCCCTGCTGAGTTAAAATTTCTGGAGGTCCTAGGACTACAACTCCCAGAATACTATGCCGGAAAGCGCTTGCGGACAAGATGATGCATACAGTGTGCCCTTACGACGGGCGAGCCAGGCAGGGCGCCGGGATGGGCGGGGCCCGGAGCCGCGTGCCGACGTCGGGCGGGGCTGTGAGCAGCGTGCTGACGTCAGGTTGTTGTAGGGACGGTTGTAAACGCGGCTCTAATATTAATGATGCTCGAGCCGGTGGCTGAGGAGAGTGGCGTCTCGGATGGATCCGTTCCTTGCTGTCTCTGAACTTTACGTGCGCTGATGTGAAGATGGCAGAGAGGTCGGTTGATTTTTAAATGCAAATGTATCCGACTTTTATTCCATTTGAGGTGATTTAATATTTTTTGTCCGGGTTTTCTGTGACTTTTCCCGTTAACCCCTCAGATGCGATGTTTGTGAAACTGGCACGTTTGCAGGTGGCGAGCAGGTCCTTGGTGAAGGCTGTGGGCGTTGGGGTGGAGGAGGTGCAGGGAACGGGCTCGGTCGCCGATCCGGTCGGTGATGCCGAGCGCGCTTGACACCGAGCATCAGCCCTGCATCCCTGGCGGGAGCGACTGCGCAAGCGTAGGCGCCAGCCTCCCACTGGGCCTGCGCGACTCTCGAACAGGTGCAACGGTATGCGCATGCCCAGCACTGCTGCTGATGGATTTCAAGCATCCCGTTTTACCCGTTAGAGCCCGTGTCTGCGAACCGCCTACACGTGAGCTAGTTGAGCCTAAGACCAGTCTGCATATCAGTTTGAAACACGTACTCAGTCCCGTCTTGGAACGAATATCTATTGCTTGAGCAGCGATTTGTGTTGTTGGATTGGGGAATTGCAGCATGGTGCATCAGTAACAGGGTTGATAGATAATCCAGCCAAACACTCAATCCATTAGTCTGCAGAAGACACAGGCAAAGGGGATACAGGGTGTGGGAATCACATCCATCGTGCCCTATTTCTCCCAAGCATGTTTCATCTGTCTCAAATTGTGTAAGAAAAATATAGGTATGCCTAATTTGCATTTGAATGAAATGATACTAATTACCACCGTCTTCAGCTTTTCTTATTTGCGCTCTAATGAAATATTGCTTCTAAAGATAAGCTTTGAAATATGAACTATGGCTCCTCTACCGTAGCATCCTCCAATTCTACTGCACGATCCTCTTAAGAATCTAAAACAGCAAAATCATATCACAATGTAATCTCTCTTCCATTGGCTTGCATAATCACTCCTGCTTAGGTACCACAGCCTTTCAGGAGATGCCCTGCCACACTACACACTTAATACATTCTGATCAAAAGTATATATTAAAAAAATCTAACTTGAGTTTCTGATGTCTTCAATTTGGGTATTTTATTTATTTTTCTATTTTATTGAGGTACGTCATAGAGCAGGCAGCCCAGCAACCCCTGATTTAATCCTAGCCTAATCACAGGACAATTTACATGAACAAATAACCTACTAAGCAGTACATCTTTAGATTGTGGGGGGAAAACCAGAGCACCTGGAGAAAACGCATGTTCCATGGGGAGGTTGTACAGACTCCTGACAGATGACAGAGTTGGAATTGAACTCTGAACTCTGAACTCTGATGCCCTGAGTGGTAGTGTTGTGCTAACTGCTACATTACTGTAGCACTATTTATATTGATCAATGTAAATAATATATCATGATTTAGTTGATGTATAATCCTTCATGCGTGCAAATCCCTCTATGGAGTTCTGCTTTAAAGCTTTTCTGTTCAGTGTGGGTAGGAGTAAGTCTTAATTCTTGAGTCTTTGCTGTTGATTCTTCTTATCTTTGGTAAGACGCTAGTCAATCTACCCTGGGGCTTTTCTTCCTCTACTGTAATGTTATCAAATATAAAACACACTGGGCCTGCAACCTATTGAATATAACCTTTTGTCTAAGCATTCTGTGTCTTGAGTCACAAAACCAAAGGTACATGTGAATGATGCCATTGTCTCTTTTGAATATTAAGCACTGATGTTACAGTTGTAATCACAAATTGTAGCATATCGTGCATACCCATTTTGTAATCTGCTTAATGTCAAAAAGTATAGAAATCTTGCCCTTAGGAAATAGGTTTTATCTTGTGCCAGACAGTGTCACTCTGAAATCTCAAAGTAATTCACAAGGAATGCAACACAATGACTGTTATATTGGCAAAGATGGAAAACGTTGTTCATAATGGTATTCCGAGGAAAGATCTATGGAACCGACTAATTGGCTGTACGGGGAATGCCAAGGCATCTTGATCGCAAGACCTCACAAAGGATTGTAAGGACTGCTGAGAGGATCATTGGATCTTTCTTCCACCCATTCAAGATATTTATCAGGAGTGCTGTGTATGCAGGACTATTAGCATTGTTAATGATCTCTCACATCCGTCCAACAATCTCTTTGACTGTCTATCATCAGGCAGGAGGTACCATAACATTAGGACGAGAACTGTTAGGATTGGAAGCAGCTTCTTCCCCCAGGCCGTGAGACTACGGAACTCTCTGCCATCAGCCATGTTTCGTGATGTATGAAGAATCAGAGGTGTTATACAGTTTACTTTTTAACTTGTTGTAAATGCACTTATGATTTGTTAACTTACTAGTGGTAATATTACGTTGTGTTGTGTGTGAGTTGTATGTACTGTGTTGTGCACCTTGATCCAAAGGAATGTTGTTTTACTTGGTAGTATGCATATGTATGGCTGAATGACTATAAACTGAACTTGAACAAATAGAGAATATTCTGATGCCATTTCTTGACTGCAAGACTCTCTCATTCTGTACTCTGCACCTCACCCTTTCCAGGTCTTGGCCTGCCATATATATCAGTGGCAAGATGGCTGACATGCTCTCCCTCACCCACCAACTCCATAATTCATTTAAACCTAATTTGCTTTTAAAGCTGTCACAGCAGGAAAGGCTTTGTTTTACTGAAAAAAGAAATGCTTGTTGTTCTTGCATCCATGTTTGGAATCAAATGATATAGCCTATTGTGATAATACTACTTTGAACACTTACTGGATGCCTCTGGTACAAAACTGTTCCTGTTCCAATACTTACTGAGAACTTCAGTTTAGTTATTGTTGTTCCTTCCGCACATTGGGCAGCAACCCTACCATTTCTTTAGCACGTTTGGTTTTTTTTACGAGGCTGAGTTGCTAGCTTGACGCTCAACCCAACATGGATGGAAAGTGTGCAGAGGGCCAGCTGGATTCAAATCTGAGACCACTCACCTTGAAGTCCAGTGTGGATGTCACCACACCCCCAGCCGGCTTTGGGTTAGTTACCCGATTCCATAATGCAGCAGTCCAACTAATGCACCTGAACATCTGAGCTATTGGTTTCTGTTCTAGAGTAATTTATTTGTTTTAAGAGACTTTTAGATAAGGACATTTGTGGAAGGATATGAACATTGTGTAGGCAGAAGGGATTAGTTAAGTTGCCCATTTGATTGGATTGGCACAACTCTCTGGACCGAAGGGCCTGTTCCCTTAGTAGTAACCTCTTTGAATTGATTTTATTTTGTGACAATGACAACATGATTGTCTTCTAAGCAGTCTTGTATTTGGAGCTGAGTTAGTTACTTTAGTCATGAGTGAAAGTGATAAAATATTGTGATTATTATGATATCCCACTATTTCGATGGTTGGTTTATTGTTGTACATTGTATTTTATGGATGAGTTTATTGCCATTTCCTTAATCTCAGTCCTGTTGATCTTTTGCAGTTCTTTTCTTTATTGTTTCATGTGTAATCAATTTAGTAGGAAGATTCTGACCTCATTTCAGCAAGTGATTGAGCAATTAATTTTCAGAGGATTATTAGATTTTTCGCAGATACTGTGCTTAACGCATAATGCTTAACAGCTGTGGTGAACCATTCCTCATTCTGCTGACCTTTTTAAAATTAACGTGATGCAAGGTTATAGTCTTTTGAGAAGAAAATATTTGGCATTCTGTGCATGTCCTTTGATAGTCTGTAAATTTTTATCACTGTTTATTAGTAAATCAATTACTGCATTTCCTGGCTTCCCCTCCATTTGGAAATGATAGAAGACAGCAAGAAAATGTATTTTTAAAGACCTAAGTGATTATTATTTTGCAGTGATGTTCTTTCTAGTACAAACCATGGCATAACTTTGAATAGGTCTGATTAAAGACAGAAGGGGAAAAGTCCAACTGGGTGTGTAAGCAAAATTTCAGACCAGAATCATGGCTCTGTGTAGACTTATTCTTCCATCATTCTTGGTTATTGACAACTTTTCTGTTCAGATGTGAAACTGATTAACAAACTTAGCAACTTATGGATGAGTTGAAAACAGGTGTTGGAGGGTGAGACTCTGCTCCAACTGGCTTTTAAGCAATTGTATTTACCTGAAGTTTCTCATTTCACTCTACTTCCCCCAAAAGATGGGAAACTTTCCAATCTTTTGGTAAAACCAACTGACCAGGTTAAACCAGAAGCTTAATAAAATATTAAAATTGTCAACCTTCGTGGTAGTTGGTTAGCCATTCCTTGTTGGGATTGTATTTTTGCTTTCTGTAAGAACATAAAAATAGTGAACTGCAAAGCCCAAACAAGAGTACATTTGGTGCTAGGATATATGGTGACACTCTCAGCACATCCTTGAATGTGTTGGTTGTTAATACATTTTCCTGAATGTTTTCATGTGCATTCAATAAATAGATTTGAATAAATCAATTAATGTTATGGTAACATCTAGGTCGTTCTGTATCTACTGGTGTATAGAAAGTACCATAGATTCTGGGTTTCTCCATGAGGACATTGGAAAAAAAAGCACAAGTGTATTATGTAGAAGTAATTAAAATAAAATGTCAAGAGCAGGGGTTCCCATCTTTTTTTTTAATGCCATAGATCAATGCTATTAAGCAAGGAGTCCGTGGACCCTGGGTTGGGAATGGAATGGCTTGAAAATATAGAGTGTCTTTCAGAACCTCTAGTGCTCCAGTTTGCTCTAACCAGTGACATGCTTTTGAAATGATTGTGCATATCATTGCATCTGACTAATCGTTATTTTTTTACTAATAATTATCTGCTGTTTAGTATGTTTCCTAGTGGCCACCACATGCATAGACCCTAGTGGTTACATTTGTATGATTCTGGAAAGCTCTCAAAGCTTCACTTTGAATTGCGTTATTCGAATAGGAGTGGCTGACTCTTATCTGTGAACTTAAATGGAATTTTTCTTATCCATGGAGTATAAGAAGATCTGATCATGATGCAAAGTCTCTGTTCTACCTTCTGCTACTAGCTTCTGTTGTTACTGTCAGCTTTAAAGTTTTCTTTGTTCTATTAACACTTAATAAAATGATTGTGAAGCAACAAATTTTGTGTCTCTTTCCTGACTTCTGAAAGAACCTTGGATTTTAAAAACATCAGAATCCAACAATTTGTAGAAGTGTTTGTGAACTGTTTCACACCAAACTCCTATAACGGTAGTGAGCCACATCCAGGCACTTTGGCTTGGGTATTGAAACTTTCAACGTTACTTTGAATGCTGCAGCATCCTTTACATACACCTGTGATGGAGCTGAGTTTTTGATCTAACATCTCAGATTTTGATTCAAAGGGCCCACTGCTGAGCCAAGACTAACATTCTCAGTTCAAACTACACTGCATGTATCAGAAGTTCAAGTTTAATTGTTGTTTAACCATACACATGAATAGGCAAGTTCCTCTAGGGGCAGAGTGCAAAACACAGAACCAACAGTCACACACAGCACAAAGCACATATAGCATATATAATTATGATAGCAGAAAAATATACAGGTTAAAAAAAGAAGTAATAATGCAGCCCATGTCATGGCCTGTAGATTGGGGCATGGATGTTGTCCTGGAGCCATGTTTCCTGAAGAACAAGCCTACAACAGTTCCTCATCTTGCACAAGTGCAGCCACAGACAAAGGCAATCCAGCTTGACTTCTTGAAAGCAAACACTGGAGGGTAGCACTGACATGAGCGGCTACATTACAGGAAGGATGTCTGATCCAGTGAAAGAATATTGGAAGGGTTCAGATGAACTGCATGTGGTTGCTATGACAAAGTTTTTGCTGGAATGTAGTCAAGTGAAATTTAGGTTTTTGTGATTAAAAAGAATGAAAACAGGTTATTTCAATTGGTTACAAAGAAGCATTAAACAAGAATTATCTCCAGGTGACTGAAGATCTTCTCATGGGTTATTAGAGTTCTTTTCTAGTATCTGTTGAATTTGAGATTATAATAACTTTCAAAATGGAATTGGTTAAATATTTAACAGTGAGAAGCATTAAAGAGTGTTAACAATGGACAAGGAAACATTGCTGGAAATTTAAAGATAAGGATTGCTTGAACTATCAGGTGAAGTCTTTGCAGTAAATATTATTGGTTGTGGTTTTTGGTGGACAGTGTCAGCTAAATCCTGCTTATTTCATATTTCCTTTTGATTTGGGAAGGGTCCGTTTGGCCTTTCAAATTGATGATGGAACAATTCTAGCAACTAATTATCCCAGTAATAGCGCACATGCACATTAACATCCCTTGATTCTACCACCATTCACCTGTACTGGGGCTAATTTTACTATAAGCAGTTAACGTACCAAGCACAAACAAGATAAAATCTGCAGATGCTGAAGGAACTCATCAGTCCTCTGGTCAGTAGAGCTGTGAGGTAGCATCACTGATCCTTAAATGCATCTCTATTTCTGGAATTGCTTCCCTTTGCTAAATGTACATTGACAGTATAGTTCAACCACAAACAAGAGAAAATCTGCACATACTGGAAATCCAAGCAACACACAAAATGCTGGAGGAACTCAGCAGGCCAGACAGCATCTATTGGGGGTTGGGGGAAGTACAGTCAATGATTTGGGCTGAGACCCTTTTGCAGGACTGGAGAAAAAAGATGAGTAGATTTAAAAGATAGGGGAGGGAAGAGAGAAAAACACAAGGTGACAGGTGAAACCGGGAGGGGGAGGGATGAAATAAATAGCTGGGAAGTTGATTGGAGAAATAGATACAGAGCTGGAGAAGAGGGAGTCTGATAGGTAGGGATAGAACGCCATGGAAGAAAGAAAAGGGGGGAGGAGCACTAGAAGGAGGTGATTGGCAGGCAAGGAGATAAGGTGAGTGAAGGAAAAGAGAATGGGGACTGGTGAAGGGACATTACTGGAAGTTTGAGAAATCAATGCTTCTGCCATCAAGTTGGAGGCCACCCAAATGGAATACAAAGTGTTGGTCCTCCAAACTGAGCGCGGCCTCATTGTCACAGTAGAGGAGGCCATGGATTGACATATCGGAATGGGAAGTGGAATTAAAATGGGTGGTCAATGGGAGATCCCACTTCTTCTGGTGGACAGAGCACAGGTGCTGGGCAAAACAGTCTCCCAATCTACGTCGGGTCTCACTGATGTACAGGAAGCCACATCAGGGGCATTGGACACAGTATATGATCCTAACAGCCTCATAGGTGAAGTGTTGCCTCACCTCGAAGGACTGTTTCGGGGGCACTGAATGGTAGTGAGGGAGGTGGTGTAGGGCAGGTGTAGCACTTGTTCTGCTTGCAAGGGAGATATGTGAGGAGAGACAAAGGAATCGTGTAGGGAATGACAGAAAGTGGGGTTGGAGGGAAGATATGTTTGGGATCCCATTGGAGAAGGTGGAAGTTCTGGAGATATATGCACTGGACGCAGAGGCTGGTGGTGTGTTAGGTGAGGACAAGAGGAACCCTATCCCTGGTAGGATGGCGGGAAGATGGGGGGTAAGAGTAGATATACATGAAGTGGAAGAGATGAGGTTGAAGGCAGTGTTAATGGTGGAGGAAGGGAACCCCCTTTTTGAAGGAGGACATCTCATGAGTTCTGGAATGAAAAGCCTCATCCTGAGAGCAGATACGGAGAAGATGGAGGAACTGAGAGAAGGGGTGGCATTTTTACACGTAACAGGGTGGGAAGATGTATAGTCCAGGTAGCTGTGAGAGTCTATGGGTTTATAGTAGACATCAGTAGATATTCTGTGTCCAGAGATAGAATGGTTGCCTTCAACCAGTTGGTTTTTGAACCAACCGGTAAAACCCTTTTTACTACAGTTTAGCAGTGCTGTTTGTACTATAACCATATAACAATTACAGCATGGAAACGGCCATCTTGGCCCTTCTAGTCTGTGCTGAATGCTTACTCTCACCTAGTCCCACTGACCCACACTGAGCCCATAACCCTCCATTCCTTTCCTGTCCATATACCTATCCAATTTTACTTTAAATAACAATACCGAACCTGCCTCTACCACTTCTACTGGAAGCTCGTTCCACACAGCTACCACTCTTTGAGTAAAGAAATTCCCCCTCGTGTTTCCCTTAAACTTTTGCCCCCTAACTCTCAACTCATGTCTTCTTGTTTCAATCTCCCCTACTCTCAATGGAAAAAGCCTATCCACGTCAACTCTATCTATCCCCCTCATAATTTTAAATACCTCTATCAAGTCCCCCCCTCAACCTTCTACGCTCCAAAGAATAAAGACCTAACTTGTTCAACCTTTCCCTGTAACTTAGGTGCTGAAACCCAGGTGACATTCCAGTAAATCTTCTCTGTACTCTCTCTATTTAGTTGACACTAAATAGGGCAAATCTGGGCGTAGAAACAATGTTATTGTTCTAATTGTGTTCTTTCTTGTAAAAATGTGTGTAATTTATGTTATTCTTTTGAATGCTACTTGATCTGATGCAGTGTGCCTGTGATGGCTGCTGCAAGTAAGTTTTTCACTGCACTTGTGCGTACCTGTACTGTACTTATGCATATGTCAATAAACTTGACCTGATGTTTCTGATTCAAGAACACAAGAGCGAAATACTGCAGATACAAGAAGTCAGAAATAAATCCAAATGCTGGACTATCTCAAGTCAGAGGACTTCTTTGGAGAGAAAATGACATTAATTCCTTGAAAGATCATTGATCTGAATTTCTTCTCTCTCCATAGATGTTGCCTGACTTGCTGAGTATTGAGCATTTTCTGTTGTTATCTCAAATTCAATATTTGCCATTCTGACAGATCCCTTTTTTCTTCCACACTGGGATATTTTTGCTTTGCAGATTGAGAAATGTTAACAAGTTAGGATGAAAGTAACACTTGTAAATTCAGGTTCCACTTCACAGGTGTGTATGTAATGTGAATTGGCACTCTAATGCAGAGTTAAGATTATGAAAGCCACTGTTAATTTTATACAAATGATTTGGGACTTGTGACGTGAAGATTCAGATTTATTTATCCAGTGTACATCAAACCATGAAGTGAAATGCATCTTTTAAGAATCACCCAAGGATGTACTGGGGGCAGCCTACAAGCGTTGCCACATTCCGGTGGCAACATAGCATGCCGGCAATCTTCAGCAGAATAATGTAAACGCAGCAGCAAACAGCAGAACAAAAGAAGCCTCTTTCCCACACACCACCTCCAACCCCGGTACTGGGCTTCCAGTCCTTGGCTTTGCAGTCTCAGACTTGCAGACATTATGCTTCCATCCTCCAGTCCCTGATCCGCACTCTTAGACTTGTCCTTTTGTGTTTTCTACCTCTGGACTCACTGACTTCTACCTATGACCTTTTGGGCTTTCTACCTCCAGACTTGTGAGCTTTGAACTTTGACCTATGGCTTTGCCCTCTGGACTTCGCTGACCTCTAAGCCTTGAATAGAGGATGCAAATGATCCTCTGATCCTGAAGGCCTGGGTGGGGGAGGGGGGGTCCATGGGCCCTTGTGACTCATGCACATATGGACCTCCCATTCAGGATTTACAGACATACTTTATTGGTCCCAAGAGAAATTGGGTTTCGTTACAGCCACACCAACCAAGAATAGTGAAGAATCACTGGTCTCGTCTAGACTAGAAACAACATCCAGGAACAGTGACATTCTACTGCAGACCTTTCAAACTAGACTCTGAACACAAGCCAGAGGGCTTGTCATCTCCCTTATCCTTATCCTTAAGCCCTAACCTGTCCCCTAAAGTATCTACACACCTAAAGAAAATAACTAAGAGTGAGCCATTACATCGACGAATGTTGCAACTCGGCACCATCTTGATCCGAAAACCAGCTCTAGCCCCTAACTCTTTATTTACTGCCCCTGATCTTGAGCTCTCTTTGTCCCTGAACCCTAACCTGCCTCCTAACTCCCCTCGCTGTCCTCAAAACCATACCTAAAAACCTAAGAAAAACTATGTCTGATACATGATATCAATGGACATCCTAGCTCTTGATTGGCAAAGAGTTTGTATAAATGCATGTTCTTCAGTAAAGAACAGTGTACTAATTTACTGAGCTTTTCATTTCCCAATGAAGGCTGCCTTGTACTATGTAACATGTGTAGTACTTTAAATGCCTGAAACCAGAATGTGTAATGGGTGTGTCTAGTTTTGGGATGCCATTTGGTCAGCTTGCTCATATAAGGATACATCAGGCTAATGAAGTTAGTCAGTTTTGAAACCTTTACTCAGAACACTTTTCTCAATAGTTTATTGAGGCAAGATATGGACTTCAAATTGCTAGAGTTTCTTTTAATTATGGTGTATCATTATTTTAATTGAACATGGCACTAAAAAGATCACTCTTTACTTAAAAATCCTTGGAGTCTGTTGCTGGGCTGCTACTGCAAACTTGGTATCTAATTAAATGTCCTACTCTCCAGATTAAGGTAATATATCCCTGAATTTATGTCATTACTTTAATGTCTTTGCGATATTACTTTTAGAATGTCCCATAAGGTGTTCATTTCAATTTTCCCGGTTGGCTTTGTAATTTGTGTAACACTAAATCCACTAATTAGACTGTGAGATTAAATTGCTAATTAAAAGTTGGTTCTCCTTTTATGAAAAAAATCTTCAACAAATCTCTTGTTCTTTGACTGCACTGTGCACTTAATTTTGGGTCATTCCTCATTTGCTTCGATTTTACACTTTCATAACAATAACTTGCATTATGTGTAAATAGTTCATTATTGTCATGTACCCAGGTACAGTGAAAAACTTTGTTTTGCATGCCATCCATATAGATAATTTTGTTACAACAGGGCTTTGAGGTAGTACAAGGGAAAGCAACAATGTGGGATATGTTACAGAAAAAGTGCAGTGCCTCTAGACCAGGGGTGTCAAACTCATTTTAGGTCATGGGCCGGATTGAGCAAAATGCAGCTTCATGCAGGCCGGATCAGTCGGACGCGTGCGAACGCAGCTTTCGTTGCCTCCGTTTTTTCAGCCTGCTCTCATGTGTCTCAGTCTCTGCTATAACTACAAAGTGTTTCACTTTACAAATTCCGTTTCTTATGAAGAAGACTGCCGAGCAAGACTGCCGAATAAACACTAAAAACCCTGAAAACCTGGTACCTGAATAAACTCAGCATTAGCCATATCATACGCCATAGGTGCTTCGATTACTGGGGCCAGCTTTAATAGTAATTAGATATTATCTCGCGGGCCAAAGATAATTCCACCGCGGGCCGGATTTGGCCTGCGGGCCTTGAGTTTGACATATATGCTCTAGACAGTAAGTTGCAAGGCTAAGAGTCCAATTACTAGGGGACCATTCAATAGTCTTATTACAGAATCTGTCCTGGAGCCTGGTGGTACGAGTTTTTGGACTTTTGTGTCTTCTGCCTGACAGTAGGGTGCAGAAGAGAGAAAAGTGCCCAGGGTGGATTGCATCTTTGATTCTGTTGTTTGCTTTACTGAAGTAGCAGGAAGTATAGGCTGAGTCCATGGAGGTGAGGTTAGTTTCTGTGATGAGCTAAATAGTCTTCACAATTCTGTTTTCTTGTTGTCATGGACAGTATAGTTGATATACTAAGCAAAGAAATATCTAGATAGGATGCTGTCTATGGTGTGTTGATTAAAAATTGGTAAGGGTCAGCAGAGGCATGCCAAATTTCTTTAGCCTCATTTAGGCGTTGGTGAGCTTTCTTGACAATACGAGCTAACTAAATGAACCCATAGAATTAATAGTGAGCTACATATTGGCCTTTGTCCATTTCTTTTCCTTCCTTTTCCTAGTAAACTGCATCTTTACAGACAAAAAAGAAGCAACTAACAATCACTTGTCCTGCTCCCCATTATATTCAGTTTTTAAAATCATTTCTTTCAACTAAATTATCCCTCTAGATTTGAAAAAAATATTTAGAGGTAAGTGCGGAATAGGCCCCATTGGCCCTTCAAGCTGAGCTTCCAGCAACCCACTGACTTAACCCTAGCCTAATTACAAGACAATGTATAACGACCAATTAACCTACTAACCAGTACCTCTTTGGACTGTGGGAGGAAACTGGAGCACCGAGAAGAAACCCATGTGTTCATGGGGAGGACATACAAACTTCTTTCAGAGGATGCTGGGATTAAACTCTGACCTCCACTCTGAGCTGTAATAGAGTCTTGCTAACTCCTGTGTTACGTAAATAAAAATCTGAAGGGTAACTAAACAATGATTCCCTATTTCTTCACAATAGTTTGCAAATCTTTCGTATTCTCTATTTTGGAGAAATGTGGAGGTCGGGATATTTAATATCATGGTTATAAGGCTAAAATATAACTTTGGACCAATGAGGAGTTGATTGTTATGGAGATTGGGCATGAAAGTGGTACCAGTTTATGATCAATCCTGATTTTATTGAATGACTAGGTGGCTTTAGCCAGAGGGTGGTGAATCAGTGGAATTCATTGCCACAGACAGCTCTGGAGGCTAAGTCATTGGTTAGGAAGGAGAATGGGGCCGAGAGGGGTAATAAATCAGTCATGATGGTATGGCAGAGCAAATTTGATAGGCCAAATGGCCTAATTTTGCTCCTATGTCTAATGGTCTTGTGTATGGTTCACTCCAATTCCTGTGTAAATATAATATGTTGATTAGAAAAAGCAGTCTGTGAAGTACGAGCCAATGCAAATGATGATTAAACATCTATATTCAGCAAGGTTTGCAAATAAAAGGCTGGGAAAACAGTTCTTTCCATTGTTATGTACCCCAAGGGTTCATTTTTTCTGTGGACTGTCACTTTAAGCCGCAGAGAGAATGAGAGTGTTTGAGCTGCTCCATAGAGAGAGAGAGAGAGAGGGGGGGAGAGGTGGAGTTATTTGATGGACAATCAATGTTATGGTTTCTCTGCAGTTTTTTTTGAATATATAAGGACAGTCACAGACACACAGCTCAGAGTCAAGATGGATTTGGTCAAAAGAAGACACCAGTAGTCAGTCGCTGGTTTAAACTTTCAGTAGCCCAAATGGGTGAGTTGAGATCGATCCTGAGCATTGATAAATGATTCTTTCTCCAAGTAGTCTGTGAGGGTGAGTTTGTTTCCATTCGGTTGCAAAAGTGTGATTGTCAGTTAATCCACAGGACTGGGTTCTCTGGTGAGGGGAAGACCTTTGTGAATACCACGTGTATGTTTACCCTTTGTCTGGGTGTGGTAGTTCACTGAAGAAAGGCACCCCTGTGGCAAATCACTGTTGGAGTTATTTCGTATGTCGTGGAACTGGATAAGTGGCTTCATGTTGTGTGTGATTGGGGTAACCTTGTAGAATCTACCAGTGTGTTTACCCTTGCCTGGGTGGTAGTTCCCTTGAAGATGAAGCTCTTTGTGATAAGCTACTGTTGGTGATAATCCATACGTGGATTCTGTTTGAGTATCCTGTGGCCACCACTTTGAGATGTCCCGTAGCTAAATTCAGGAGTGGTACCACTTGTGTTGAAAGGATATTCATTGAAGATCACTGTCAGTGATACTTCGTGTGTGGAGTGGAACAACTTCGGAGATAAAACCTACTGCTATTGTTATTTTGTATTGTTGTCGTGGAATCTGTGGAATATCGACGTAATTGTCTTCTCACAACATTCGCCTTTGGATTACAAATATCTCACATTAGTTACCCTGTGCATTTGAACTGAACTTTTCTTACACACCATTGTAAGACTGTATCACTTACCACCTAAGCTTGAAGAAGTTTGGGGATTTTATTTTTAACCTGTATAGACAAAACACCGTTAACTCTTGATTTACCTGGTTTAAGTTACTATATTATGTAGTTACTAATAAAGTAGTGTTTTGTTAACAGCAAAACCAGACTCCAGGTGTGTTCTATTGTTGCTGATACTTTACAGGGTTGTATGTATCATTCTTTAATTGCCATTTTGCTTTCTCCCAAAGGTGGAATTGCTAGCAATTGAAATGAGGTTTCCACTGAATAGCAGTAACTTACAAAATCAACTGGAAAGTTTTAAAAATCATCTACTCACGACAATTTTTAATTTGTTTAAAACATACTCAAATATAGAACACAGAACAATACGGTACGGTACTGTACTGGTACTTCAGCAAATAATGGTTTACCGACCTTTTAACTTATTCCATGATCAACCTAACATTGCCCTCTCACATTCTGCTCCATTTTTTTTTCTTTCATCCATGTGCTTATGTAAGAGTCTTTCAAATGTCTTTTAATATATCTGCCTCTTCCTCCACCCCTGGCAAGTGTAAGTGTGTGTGTGTGTGTGTGTGTGTGTGTGTGTGTGTGTGTGTGTGTGTGTGTGTGTGTGTGTGTGTGTGTGTGTGTGTGTGTGTGTGTGTGTGTGTGTGTGTGTGTGTGTGTGTGTGTGTGTGTGTGTGTGTGTGTGTGTGTGTGTGTGTGTGTGTGTGTGTGTGTTTGTTAACGGCTTGTGACATGAAATTTGTTAACTTAGCAGCAGCAGCAGTTCAATGCAATACATAATCTAGCAAAGAAAAAAAAATAAACAAGTAAATCAATTACGTATATTGAATAGATTTTTAAAAATGTGCACAAACAGAAACACTGTATATATTTTTTTTAAAAACAGTGAGGTAGTGTCCAAGGGTTCAATGTCCATTTAGGAATCAGATGGCAGAGGGGAAGAAGCTGTTCCTGAATCGCCGAGTGTGTGCCTTCAGGCTTCTGTACTTCCTACCTGAGAAAAGGGCACCCCCCTCGGTGCTGGAGGTCCTTAATAATGGATGCTGCCTTTCTAAAACACCGCTCCCTGAAGATGTCCTGGGTACTTTGTAGGCTAGTATCCAAGATGGAGCAGACTAGATTTACAACCTTCTGCAGCTTCTTTCATTCTTGTGCAGTAGCCCCTCCATACCAGACAGTGATGCAGCCTGTCAGAATGCTCTCCACAGTATATGTTTGTATTTGTTGACATGCCAAATCTCTTCAAACTCCTGATAAAGTATAGCCGCTGTCTTGCTTTCTTTATAACTACATCGATATGTTGGGACCAGGTTAGATCCTCAGAGATCTTGAAACCCAGGAACTTGAAACTGCTCACTCTCTCCACTTCTGATTCCTCTATGAGGGTTGGAATGTGTTCCTTCGTCTTACCCTTCCTGAAGTCCACAATCAGCTCTTTCGTCTTATTGACATTGAGTGCCAGGTTGTTGCTGTGACACCATTCCACTAGTTGGCATATCTCACTCCTGTACACCCTCTCGTCACCACCTGAGATTCTACCAACAATGGTTGTATCGTCAGCAAATGTATAGATGGTATTTGAGCTATGCCTAGTCACACAGTCATGTGTATATAGAGAGTAGAACAATGGCTAAGCACACACCCCTGAGGTGCACCAGTGTTGATCATCAGCAAGGAGGACATGTTATCACCAATCTGTGCAGATTGTGGTCTTCCAGTTAGGAAGTTGAGGATTCAATTGCAGAGGGAGGTCCAGAGGCCTAGGTTCTGCAACTTCTCAATCAGGATTGTGGGAACGATGGTATTAAATGCTGAGCTATAGTTGATGAACAGCATCCTGATGTAGGTGCTTGTATTGTCCAGGTGGTCTAAAGCCGTGTGGACAGCCATTGAGATTGGATGTGCCGTTGACCTATTGTGGCGATAGGCAAATTGCAATGGGACCAGGTCCTTGCTGAGGCAGGAGTTCAGTCTAGTCATGACCAGCCTCTCAAAGCATTTCATCACTGTCTATGTGAGTGCTACCGGGCGATAGTCATTAAGGCAGCCCACATTATTCTTCTTAAGCACTGGTATAATTGGTGCCTTTTTGAAGCAAGTGGAAACTTCCACCCGTAGCAGTGAGAGGTTGAAAATGTCCTTGAATACTCCTGCTAGTTGGTTTGCACAGGTTTTCAGAGCCTTACCAGGTACTCCATCGGGACCTTTCGCCTTGCGAGGGTTCACTCTCTTTAAAGTCAGCCTAACATCGGCCTCTGAGATGGAGATCACAGGGTCATTAGGTGCAGCAGGGATCTTCACAGCTGTAGTTGTGTTCTCCCTTTCAAAGCATGCATAGAAGGCATTGAGTTCATCTGGTAGTGAAGCATCGCTGCCATTCATACTATTGAGTTTTGCTTTGTAGGAAGTAATGTCTTGTGGACCCTGCTGGAGTTGCCGTGCATCTGATGTCACCTCCACTCTCATTCGAAATTGTCTTTTTGCTCTTGAAATAGCCCTCCGCAGATCATACCTGGTTTTCTGGTACAGACCTGGGTTGCCAGACATGAATGCATAGATCTAGCCTTCAGCAGATGACGTACCTCCTGGTTCATCCACGGCTTTTGGTTTGGAAATGTACAGTAAGTCTTTGTGGGCACATGCTCATCCACACAGGTTTTAATGAAGTTGGTAATAATTGCAGTATACTCACCCAGGTTCGAAGATGAATTCCTGAATACAGTCCAGTCCGCCCGATTCAAAGCAATCCTGTAGGCACTCTTGTGCTTCCCTTGTCCATACCTTCTTGGTCCTCACTGCTGGTGCTACAGTCTTCAGTATCTGCCTATACTCGGAGTAGAAATACAGCCAGGTGATCAGACTTACCGAAGTGAGGGCGTGGAATAGTATGGTAGGCATTCTTGATGGTGGTGTAGCAATGGTCCAGTGTGTTGTTTCTACTGGTATTGCAAATGCTCTGTTGATGGTAGTTGCTTAGTGATTTTTTTTTTCAGACTGTCTTGTTAAAGACTCCCAAAATGATGGTGAAGGCATTAGGGTGTGCTGTTTCGTGCATGTTGATCCCATTACTCAGTTCATCAAAAGCCTGCTTGACATTGACCTGAGGTGGAATGTAAACTGCTACCAGAATGACCCCAAAGAACTCCCGTGGTAGGTAAAAAGGACGACACTTAACTGCTAGATATTCCGTGTCTGGTGAGCAGAATTGGGACAACGCTGATATATTTGTGCACCAAGAAGAGTTGATCACGAGGCATACTCCTCCACCTCTGCTTTTGAGGGACTCTATAGATCTATCCTGACGGTGTATAGTAAACCCATCGATATGAATCGCTGCATCTGGTACGGAAGGGGTTAACCAGGATTCCGTGAAACAAAGGACACACGAGGTTCTAATGTCCCTCTGATTTAGCACCCAAGCTCTGAGATTATCGATTTTATTCACGTTTGCCAGCAAGTTAGTAGGTATAGGGAGTTTAAAACCCCATTTCCTTAAAAAATAACACACACACACACACACACAATATTTTATTTACAGATGCAGCACAGTAGCAGGCCCTTCTGGCCCAATGAGCCTGTGCTGCCCAATTACACTGATGTGTCTAACTAACTTACAAATCCAAATGTGTTTTGGATATGGGAGGAAACTGGAGCACCCGAAAGAAAACACGCAGTCACGGGGAGAATGTACAAAACTCCTTATAGACGATGGTGGGAATTGAACCCAAATTGCTGGTGTTATAAAGTATTATATTATTTGCTACTTTTCTTCAATCATGTTAAAATTATGTCCACTCATATTAGCCATTTCCACCCTGGAAAAAAATCTCTTTGGCTGCCAGTCAATGCATGCTTTGCATCTTGTATGGCTCTGTCAAGTCAGTTCATTTGAATCTCAAAGGTTTCAGAGATTTCTAAGGTACATTTAATGTCAGAGAAATGTGTATAATATACATCCTGAAATGAGTTTTCTTCGGAACCATCCACAAAAACAGAAAGGTGCCCCCAAAGAATGAATGAGAATTAAATGTTAGAACCCCACAGCATCCCCCCAGCTCCCCCTCCCACATGTAAGCAGCAGCAAAGCAATGATTTCCCCCTCCGCAACCAGCAAATAAAACATTGGCACCCACCACCAAGCACTCAAGTGTGCAGCAAAGACACCTGACTTGCAGTACCTCGAAGACTACTCATTCACCTGGTATTCAACATATCACAGGCCCTCCCCCCCAAGGGAGAAAGAGGTGTCTCCGTTTCACAGTGAGAGGGGAGACGTAGCAAGCAACTCACTGATTTACGATGTTAAAAGTCCGCTGCGTCACTTTTTCCAAGCTCTGTGCCCAAAGATCTCGGGTCTCTGGCCAGAGGTCTTCTGTCTCCCACAACACACCAATTTCCTGCTGGGACACTGACCTTCAGTCTGCCCATCTCCAGAGCCACGATATCCCAGAACTCCAAAGGCAGGCTAATCTCCTAGGCCGCATTCTTGGCGTATTGAATAATGGCCAGTCATGAAACCCTGAGAGCGAGTCCCAGTACCACAAAGAACCAAAGTCAGCCTATAACTCCAGGTCAGGGTTTTCAAAAGGACCCTGAAAGGGAAAAATAGAGATATTAAAGATGAAATAGAGCTGTTTCCGAAGATGCAAGCAGAACAGTTGCTGTTAGGGTCATTGTCTTCTTCTAAGTTCTAGCCTATCTTGTCATTAACCATTAATGCCCTTGAGCAGTTTTGAAATTTTCAATGTCTTTCCTCCTGTATGTGCAACCTCAAGTTTTTGCTAGGCGAGAAATCCAGGAAAAGGGTTGTAGACACCTGAAAAGCTGTCTTAAATTCTTGTCTCCAGTCTACATACAGTATGTTAATTCATCTGAAACAGCACACACAAAATGCTGGAGGAACTCAGCAGGCCAGATAGCTTTGGTGGAGGGGAATGAACAGTTAACGTTTCAAGCAGACACCCTTGATCCATCGATTGTTCATTTCCCTCCAAAGATGCTGCCTGGTCTGCTGAGCTTCTCTGGCATTTTGTGTGTGTTACTCAAGATTTCTAGCATCTGCGGAATCTCTCACATCTTCATCTGAAGCAGTTTGTGTTTAAATGGTACATCTTTGGAGAGGAGAGAATGGGACAAGAAATTAATTTATTGTTGTTGCGTGCCCTGAAATACTTTGTTTTTATGCCACTAATACAGATACTTCATCACATCAGTACATTAATAAAGCAATAACAGAATAAAGCATTACAGTTAAAGAGAAATTGCATTCAGGAAATAAGGTGTAAGGTCTTGGTGAGGTAGATTTTGAGGTCAAGAGTCCATTTTATCTACAGGTAGTCCCTGAGTTACAAACGTTCGACTTACGAACAACTTGTATTTACGAAACGAGGAAGGAGAACGCCGTTCACCATTTTAAGTCAGATTGCGACGCTGTCTGCCATTTTAAGTCGTTGCCGTTGACACTGTGTTGAGTGTGTAACTTTGTATTTGGCTTAAAATTTTCTTAGCAAGATTCACCCTGGCCCCGCCCCCCACCGTTCCGGTCGGCTGGTGGCGCAGTCCACTCCTGTGCCAGGTTGATGTTGATCCAGTGACTCCCGTACCATCCGTGCCAGGTTGATGTCGAGCTCGCAACTCGACATCGTAAAAAACACTGTCACCTCTGGTTTAAATTCCCATGCAGAATATTGAGGAGGATCAAATGCCCAAACCCAGCACAGCCCCCACTTGTCCCATTTAACCTGTGTCAGTGCAGTGGAGTTTAGGACCCAGGGAATTCAGTGCGGTGGACCTCGGGAGCCAGCGGAGGTTGGGACCTGCTGCTCGCACTGTTTCTGTTCCATTGACAGGAAGCGATCATGATTGAAAATAAAGTGGAAATAACAAAGCGTTTGGAAAGAGGTGAAACGCCATCGGTCATTGGGAAAGCATTAGGCTACAGTTGGTCAACGATCGGAACAATTTTAAAGGATAAAGAGTAAAGTGAGAATAATGGAGCGTGTGAAAGGCCCTGCCCCGATGAAAGCTACAGTTATTACTAAGCAACGCAGTGGTTTAATTATTAGAATACAGACGTTTCTTAAGTGTTTTATATGCATAGACAGGTAAAATACATACTATATACTAAGACAAACGTTTGACTAACTGACACTAAATAATACTGGATGTACTTGTTCCGATTTACATACAAATCCGACTTAAAGACGGACTCAGGAACGGAACTCGTTTGTAACCCGGGGACTGCCTGTACAAGGAGACCATTCCTAATTTAATCGTGAGATAGAAGCTATCTTTGATCCTGATGGTACATGCTTTCAGATTTTTGATCTGACTGATTGGGGAAGGGGAGAGAAGGGAAAATGTCTCGATTGGATCCTTGATTATGTTGGCTGCTTTAAGACAGCGTGAAGCAGCCTTGGTAAAGCATCAACATGACTGAGCCAATGATTTTGGAATCTGGAACAACATACAAACTGCTGGAGCAACTCAGTGGGTTGAACATCTGTTTGGGGAGGGGGGTGGAGGATTGAAGGAATTGATGCTTTGGATTTTTTCATCGGAGCTTGTACTGCTTTTATGTTTCTGCTGTAGAAACCTTATACAGCAGGAATATTTTCTATTCTGTGATACAGTTGCCTGAGGTAGTGGGGTGTAGAGAAATGAATTGCAAAATTCAGAGTTGTTAATTTGAACAGTGTTTAATAGTTTAGAGGTGAAATTTAGCACTTTTGAAATATGATGATTTTATCTTGTAAACATTGTTATTGGTTGCAACACACACAAAATGCTTGAGGAACTCAGCAGGTCAGGTAGTATTTATGAAAATGAACAGACAGTCGATGTTTTGGGCTGAGGTCCTTCATCAGGACTGGAAAGAAGGGAAGATGCTCGAATAAAAAGGTGAAGGGAAGGGAAGAAGGACAAGCTAGAATGTGATAGGTGAATGTAAACACGAGGAAATCTGCAGATGCTGGAAATTCAAGTAACACACAAAATGCTGGTGGAACGCAGCAGACCAGGCAGCATCTATAGGAAGAAGTACAGTCAACTTTCCAGCTCTTAGCTTCATCCCTCCCCCTCCTGTCTTCTCTTATTATTTCAGACCTCCCCCTCCCCTTCCCATTTTCAAATCTCTTACCATCTCTTCTTTCAGTTAGTCCTGACGAAGGGTCTCGGCCCGAAATGTCAACTGTACTTGTTTCTATAGATGCTGCCTGGCCTGCTGCGTTCCACCAGCATTTTGTATGTGATAGTTGAAGTCAGGTTGGGTGGGAAAGGTGAAGCGCTGGAGAAGAAGGAATCTGATTGGAGAGTAGACCATAGGGGAAAGGGAAGGAAGGGCATTAGGGGTAGGTGAGTAGAAGAGGTGAAGAGTTATTATTGTTATAATATTATTGTGTCCTAAAGATGCCAGTGCATATTTTAAGCCTGTGTTTTAGGGAAAGAAATTCTGTGTTAAGAAAGATGTAAGCTTATGTAAAGTCTGTAACATTATGCCTGTCTGGTGAAAAATTATGAGTACAGGTTCTGAATGTACAATTTCTTAGTTAACCTAAATAGCCAAAATCTTTTGTATTTCTTGACATTATCCATTTTTATTTCTTGTGTTGAAGTCAAGTATGGACATTTGTGATAGCAGCCCCTCACAATCAAAAAAATAAAAGTGACCAGTTCATTTTAATTCATTCCTGTTGCTTGATGATTATGGTTAGTTGAACGTGAAGTAAAGCTGTTTTTTGATCCCTCATAAGACATAGGGAATCTGGCCATTTAGCCCATCTACCCTGCTCCGCCATTCCATCATGACCGATTTTATTATCCCTCTCAACCCCATTTTCCTGCCTTCTCCCTTTATTATTTGAAACCCTGACTAATCAAGAACCTATTAACCTCTGCTTTAATTATACCCAATGATTTGAGCTCCACAGCTGTCTGTGGCAGTGAATTCCACAGACTTGCCATTCTCTATTTAAAAAAATTCTCTTCATTTCTGTTCTAAAGAGATGTCCTTTTATTCTGAAGCTGTTTCCTCTGGCCCTCAACTCCCCACTATAGGAAGCATCCTCTCCACATCTAAGTCTTTCATCCACTGTTACAATGAGTTTTTTTTAAACTTGCTGAACAGAGCTTTGCCTCGATCTCATTGAAAGAGTCACCAACAATGAGCATTCCTCACTGGATGTGCCAGAGAGATTTCAGTGCTGGAATTACTGCAGTAAGGTTTGTACCTACAGCCCTCTAACTGAGTGCTGAGAATAGTTGTGATGTGAGATTTGTTTACTTAAGGGAGGAAATCTAGCCTGTATTTAATGTTTAAATATTATGTTCATATAATGAGTCCTGATTTAATATTTGGGTCTGAGGAAAAATTTGACTTAAAATCAGTTTTGGGTGCATTTTTTAAAAAAAATGTTCAAAGGCCTTGTTTGACAAATCTTATTGAATTTTTTTGAAGAGGTTACTGGGAAAGTTGATGAGGGTAAAGCAGTGGATGTTGTCTATATGGACTTCAGTAAGACCTTTGACAAGGTTCCGCAAGGAAGGTTAGTTAGGAAGGTTCAATCTTTAGGTGTTAATATTGAAGTAGTAAAATGGATTCAACAGTGGCTGGATGGGAGATGCCAGAGAGTAGTGGTGGATAACTGTTTGTCAGGTTGGAGGCCGGTGACTAGTGGTGTGCCTCAGGGATCTGTACTGGGTCCAAAGTTGTTTGTCATATACATTAATGATCTGGATGATGGGGTGGTAAATTGGATTAGTAAGTATGCAGATGATATGAAGATAGGTGGCATTGTGGATAATGAAATAGGTTTTCAAAGCTTGCAGAGAGATTTAGGCCAGTTAGAAGAGTGGGCTGAAAGAAGGCAGATGGAGTTTAATGCTGATAAGTGTGAGGTGCTACATTTTGGTAGGAATAATCCAAATAGGACATACATGGTAAATGGTAGGGCATTGAGGAATGCAGTAGAACAGAGTGATCTAGGAATAATGGTGCATAGTTCCCTGAAGGTGGAATCTCATGTGGATAGGGTGGTGAAGAAAGCTTTTGGTATGCTGGCCTTTATAAATCAGAGCATTGAGTATAGGGGTTGGGATGTAATGTTAAAATTGTACAAGGCATTGGTGAGGCCAAATTTGGAGTATTGTGTACAGTTCTGGTCACCGAGTTATAGGAAAGATGTCAACAAAGTAGAGAGAGTACAGAGGAGGTTTATTAGAATGTTACCTGGGTTTCAGCACCTAAGTTACAGAGAAAGGTTGAACAAGTTAGGTCTTTATTCTTTGCAGCGTAGAAGGTTAAGGGGGGACTTGATAGAGGTATTTAAAATTATGAGGGGGATAGATAGAGTTGACGTAGATAGGCTTTTTTCATTGAGAGTAGGGGAGATTCTAACAAGAGGACATGAGTTGAGCGTTAGAGTGCAAAAGTTTAGGTGTAACATGAGGGGGGAACTTCTTTACTCAGAGAGTGGTAGCTGTGTGGAATGAGCTTCCAGTAGAAGTGGTAGAGGCAGGTTCAATATTGTCATTTCAAGTAAAATTGGATAGGTATATGGACAGGAAAGGAATGGAGGGTTATGGGCTGAGTGCAGGTCGGTGGGACTAGGTGAGAGTAAGCGTTCGGCACAGACTAGAAGGGCTGAGATGGCCTGTTTTCATGCTGTAATTGTTATATGGTTATATGGCCTTCTTGTTTCATGCCCTCCACAGTAACAAGTCTTGTCGTCAGTCAGATAGAACACATCATTGCAAATGCCTGTTAAAACCAGGTCAGTCAATGACATTTTTTTAAAAATTTTTTTTATTAGTTTTTCAAAACATTTTACAAAATTAAGAGCCCCAAATCCCAGTGGGGAGCATTAATACAGTGCAAGATTAAGCATACAATAACAATTTGCTACAAACGAAGAGAATTTAACAAAAAAGCACCTAAATTAAAGACAAGTGAGCTTAGTGTCCTCCCCAATCCCCACAACACAACAACTCCAGACCAACCACCACACAATATAGAGAGTATAAGTCAGGACAGTCAAACTCCCAGACTGTGAATACACTTAGTAACAGAGGATAATAATGCCTACTACCAGAAAAAAAAGAAAAAGGGAGCTGAAAGCAAGGGACCGAAAAGAAGAAAAAAAAAAGAAAAAAAAACCCTAGTCAAGAGGAAGGTTATGAAAGTACTCGATAAAAGGTCCCCAGACCTTATGGAACTTTAGATCCGAATTAAGAACTGAATAATGAATTTTTTCGAGGTCCAAGCAGGCCATAATGTTGTTAAGCCATTGCGCATGAGTGGGCGGGGCAACATCTCTCCTTCTGAGGAGGATCAAGTGTCTCGCCAGGAGAGAGGCAAAGGATAGTATTCGGCATTTGGTCGGACCCAGACATAAATCTGTCTCGCCCCAAAAACCGAACAGAGCAATTAAGGGGTTAGGTTCTAGGTGCTGATTCAGAATACCCGATAATGTAGTGAAGACATCTTTCCAGAATTTCTCCAAGCTAGGACAGAACCAGTACATGTGGATGAGAGAGGCCACGCCCCTCTTGCATTTATCACAAAGCGGACTAATGCCAGGGTAGAATCGAGATAGTTTAGATTTAGACATATGGGCTCTATGAACAATCTTAAACTGTAAGAGGCAATGGTGAGCACAAAGGGAGGTTGAGTTGACCGATTTGAGAACTGAGTCCCAGCTCTCCTCGGATAAGGAGATATTTAAGTCCTGCTCCCAGGCCATTTTAATTTTATCCACAGGGGCCCGTCGTAAGGCTGCTAGTTTATCTCGGATAATTGAAATTAAACCTTTACCTAGTGGATTAATGGAAAGAAATAGGTCCATAGCATTTTTCGCAGGCATTTCAGGAAAGTTAGGAATTAAAGGAGCAGTAAAGTGTCGGATTTGGAGGTATCTGAAAAAGTGAGCGTTAGGCAGGTTGAACTTAACGGAGAGCTGCTGAAAAGAAGCGAAGCGATTATTAATGAAGAGATCTTCAAAATGTCTAATGCCCTTCCTGTACCAAACATGGAATGCTGAATCAAGTCAATGACATTTTAAAAGAGGACCAGTTGCTTTCTAGTAGGATGTCTGGAACATAGCTGTGATATTTATCTACTAATATAAAGCTTTTCCTTATGAAAGTTCACTCTGAGATGTGTGTGTCTAGGATTGATTAACTGTGGAAATCCAGGACATTCCCTCTTCTCATTACTATCGTCAGAAAAGAGGAACAGGACCCTGAGAATGCACACTCAATGTTTTAAGAACCACTTCTTCTCCTCCACTATCGGATTTCTGGACTTTGAACACTACCTCACCATTTTGCTCTCCTTCTGCACTATTTATTTTTATATATTTCTTATTGTAGCTTACAACAAGTTTCACAAAATGCTATATATGATAATAAACCTGATTCTGATTACTTTAATTGCAAATCCTTTGGCTCAACATTAGGGGGGAAAAAACCCAGTTTATGAAGTTCATTGGGAATGGCTGACTTCTAGCTTTTATTTGCTTTTTGAATTATGGAAGTTTGTCATTCTCATTAAATGTTAGACATGGAATTTTGAGAGGAATTGAAAAGATTGGGATTACAGCAGATTTTTGGTGTCACAAGTATTGCCTCTGCAGACCAAAGGCTAGCTAGTGAATCAGTATCCAGTAAAACATAGGAGCAAATTTAAGTCATTTGGCTCATCAAGTCTGCTTTGCCACTCCATCATGGTTGATTTATTTTGCCTCTCAACCCCATTCACCTAACTTCTCTGCAGAACCTACAAATCAAGAACCTATCAACCTCTACCTTAAATATATCCAATGACAGGCTGTATCATTGTCTGGTATGGGAAGGGGGGGGGCTACTGCACAGGACTGGAAGAACTGCGGAGGGTTGTAAATTTAGTCAGCTCCATCTTGTACAAAGCCTACAAAGTACTCAGGATGTTCTCAAGGAGTGGTGGCTCAGAAAGGCAGTGTCCAGCACCCAGGGCATGTTCTTTTCTCATCAGGTAGGAGGTATAGAGGCTTGAAGGCACACACTCAATGATTCAGGAACAGCTTCTTCCCCTCTGCCATCTGATTCCTAAATGGACATTGAACCTGTGGATTCTACCTCACTTTTAAAATATGTATTATTTCTGTTCTTTGCACGATTTTTAATTTATTCAATATGTGTGCTGTAATTGATTTATTTACAGTACTACTATTATCTTCTTGGCTGCTGCTAAGTTAACAAATTTCATGATACATGCTGGTGATAATAAATCTGATTCTGACTTGATTTTCACATGTGTCTGTGGCAATGAATTCCACAGATTCACCACCCTCTAGCTAAAGAAATTCCTCCTCATTTCTGTTTTAAGGGGGCATTCTTCTATTCCGAGGCTGTGCCTTTTGGACCAAGACTCTTGTTCTAGTTGAAATATCCACTCTATCATGGCCTTTAACTCTAGAGTTAATGTTGCAACTCTGTAAAACTCTGGTTAGACCATACTTGGAGTCGTGTGTTCAGGTTTGGTTGCAATATTATCGGAAGGATGTGGAAACATTTAAAGAGGGTCCAGAGGAGATTTAGCAGGATGCTCCCTGGATGAGAGAACGTGACTTATGAAGAAAGTTTGAGGGAGCTAGGGCTTTTCTCTTTGGAGTGAAGGAATATGTGAGGCAACTTGATAGAGGCATTTAAGGTAGGAAGCATAGGCAGAGTGGATGGCCAGCACCTTTTCTCCAGAACAACACACACAAAATGCTGGAGAAACTCAGCAAGTCAGGTAGTATCAATGGAAGTGAATAAACAGTCAACGTTCCAGGCTGAGACTCTTCTAGACTGGCAAGGAAGAGGGAAGATGCCGGAGTAAGGTGGTGCGAGCAGAACCCGAAGTACAAGCTAGAAGGTGACAGGTGAAGCCTGGTAGATGGGAGGGGGGAAAGAAGTAAGAAGCTGGGAGGTGGTAGGTCAAAAAGACAAAGGGCTGGAGAAGAAGGAATCTGAGAGGAAAGTGGATCATGAGAGGAAAGAAAGGAGGAAGGGCACCGGGGACGGTGATATGCAGGTGAAGAGAAGAAGTAAGAGGCCAGAGTGAGGATTGAAGAGGGAAGAGGGAGGGTGAAAATAATTACCGGAAGTTGGATAAATCAATGTCCATGATACAGGTTGGAGTCTACCTAGAAAGAACATGAGATGCTGCTCCTCCAACCTGAGAGCGGACTCAATATGACAGAAATTGAGGCTATGAACCGACATTTCAGAAGGGGAATGGAGATAAGAATTAAAATGTTGGCCGCTGAGAAATCCTTTTTTTTTTTGCGGATGGTTGTGGATCTGTGGATCTGAGTGGATAGATTGTTGGGGATCTTTTCCTCAAGCAGCGATGGCGAATACCAGAGGACATTCTTTTAAGGTAAGTAATTGAAAATTTAGGGGGAATGTTAGAGGTAGATTTTTTTAATGCAGGCAATGTAAAATTGCTTAGTGGCAGCCTGGAGTCTCCTAAAAAGAACAGTTATACACTCTGTGGTGCACCAGTGTGAAATGTTCATTGTCAAATTTCTATGCAGCCAATTGGGACATGGGGAGCCTCAAATGTATCAGTACTGAACTAGAAACATGAAAGAACGAGTCTCCAATTTTCACATGGCACTCCACAAAATTAAATTTAGCCATTTTGGCTCGGATGGTATCAAAGCTGTCTTGAGCCAGCGTATTACTGGTTCTGCCTGCCTTTGTGATCTGTGAACATCAGTATGGTACCAAGGGAGATGTTGTACTGCTGGCAATGCTGAAGGTTTATTTAAAATATTTTTCACAAGTTAATTAGTGGAGTCTTCTATCCGAGGAAAATATTTGTTCATTATTTAGAATATTTCCTTGCATTTGTCAGTTCATAATATCCCTGACTGGGAAGATGCAAAATACTAGAGACTGGGAAACATTTTTGTAAATAGCCTGCCCTTTTGTTTTGGCAGATACAGAAAAATTCCTGCTGATGCTTATGTCTCTTGACCGCTGCATGCTCAAGGTACATTAATTAAAACTTGTGACAAAATAATTATTTTTGACTATCCTCATGAGTGACAATTTTCCCACGATTATGTGTTACATTTTCTAAATTGTTGCACATTTGTTGATTAGATCAGAGATTATCCACAGTGTGTAACTGTGCATGTTTCAACATGACCTAGGATATAAAAAATCAATTTTTCCAATGGATATGTATGCGATGTATGTGCTGTACTTTACGGTACTCGATAAGCACACAGGTTCTTGGATTGTGCAGTTCCAACCACCTTTTGTGTGAATGCCGGCAGTGTGCGTGCCTGCTGCCTGGAAGAGCTCCATGCAGTCACCACCCTGCAAATGAGATGTGGCATCTCAGCTGTGCACCTTGGTAAAGTATTTTCAATCTGTAAATACTGTAAATGGGAAACTGATTAGCTGTTGATGGATTTTTGTTTTTTCAAGATTGTTCTAATCAGTCTTGGGTAGATGTAGCAGATTGCAATAGTGTGGCGTTGATTTCACTACTGAATATTGAATAGCGATGTGACTGCAGATGCTGCTTTTAGTGCTGTATCAATTTTCAAATCTTTTAAAATACAATTCATTAAAATATTTCTGAATTATTTTATGCCAATGGCTAAAAAACAATTGCAGCATGGTTGAATGTTATTTAACTGTTCTTTTTTCCATGATGTATTTAGATCTTGGAAAATTGCTGGTAGGGTGTGGGGTGATGAAATGGATATATAAATGTGGATTTGGTGTGGAGCTATGCTGTGTTGTGGTGTGGCCGGTGTTGCACTTGAAGTCAGGTGAATGTATGTCTGGTTTTCCTTTACCTTTTCACAAAGGGCACCATGGAAGTGTAGCGGTTAGCGCAATGCTATTACAGCTTGGGGCGTTGGAGTTCAGAGTTAGATTCTGGTGTTCTCTGTAAACAAGTTTGTACATTCCTTCCCGTGTGTGCGTGGGTTTGCTCTGGATGCTCTGGTTTCCTCCCACATTCCAAAGACATACCGGTTAGGAGGTTAATTGGTCATTGTAAATTGTTCAGTGATTGGGCTAGGGTTAAATAGGTGGGTTGCTGGGTCATAAGGACCCATTCTGCGCTGCATCTCAAAATAAATAATAAATACATCTGAGGGGAAGTCATTCAGGTTAAGATTATAGAATGCACATTGAGTATAGTTGACGGATGTTAGAATATTGCCTATAGTCTTGGTGTCAATATCACTCTTGATCTGAGTGAGAGGGCCTCAGAGAAAGGAAGAATAGAATACATTTGAGTCTTAAACAGCAGCGATTTAAAAATTTGATTTGGTGTTGTGTTGAGGCATTCTAAACCCCCTCTCCCTTCCTTCTGCCATCAATACATCCACTCCAGCAGTTCTACCTCTACAACAATTTTCTCTCTTGTCTCTTACTGAATGAAAACCATTGCAACTCTGTGTCTGTTCCAAATTGAATCATATTCTAGTGAGAGCAAGGAGATAAGAAATGTATGTGATCTGTGGAAGGAGTCAGGTTGATGGATTATCTGGTCTATTTTTATATTTTACCTGCAATTGTGCAACCACAGCCATGTCGATGGCTTTCTCAAATAATTATTGAGCTGAACCAGTTTTGTATCCTCTGAGAATAGGGTTGAGGTATGCCACACTTGCATTTCTTTCCCCCTTGGATTTTGACCCTGTCCCCCTTTTTTTTTGAAAGTTACGAATGAATCTGCTTCCATAGCACATTTCTTGTTGCATTACATTTTTTAAACAACATGGCATTTAATTCATATTAATGTCCTTCTACAAAATTGCTTCACACATCTATGCTCATCTCCCACATATCTAATCATTTTGTCAGTTTGATGATCTCTTGAGTCTTGAGTATTTCTCTTGCTCTGGACTTCATATCTGACCTTATTGTCATTTGTAGCTTTTGTTATGATACCCTAGTGTAGATTCAGATTTAATTATCACATTGAAACATATAGTGAAATGCATCATTTGTGAGAACAACAGCACACCCAAGTGTGTGCTGGGGGCAGCCTGCAAGTGTTGTCACACATTCCAGCACCACATAACATGTCCACAATGCTTGGCAGCACAACTTAGAACAAGGACTCCCAAGTTTCTGCAGCCTTTCATTGATTCTGCTATGGTTATTTTTCTATAGATTTATTGAGTATGCCCACAAGAAAATGAATCTCAGGGTTGTATATGGTGACGTGTATGTACTTTGATAATAAATTTACTTTGAACTTTGGACAACAAAGCAACACAACCAGTGATAGTGATACAAGTCCCATTCCTCTCTCCTACACACATAAATAGTATTCTAACTCCAGGGCAAGCCGTCTTCATGGATTCACAGACACTGGACCCTGACTGTTAATATCTATTAGAGAGCAATAGTCCCAACACTAACCTTTGGGGCTTCTATTTTCTTTGAGTCAGTAAAATAATCTCTTAATTTTTCCATTTTGTTTTCTTTTCTCATTTCTGCTGCTACTACCCCTTATAATCTAGTAAATTTCAATGTTGTTGATGTCTATTTGGAATTCCTTTATCAAACACCTTTGCATGCATATGCAAAATATCAACTGTATCCCATTCACTGTTACTTTATCAAAATGCTGAGCTATTTGGAAAACTGTGATTCCCCTTAACAAATCAGTGTTGATATCTTGAATGGGGGGGGGGGGGGTGGCGGTGAAATGTGCTACCAGAAGAAGGGTTGCATGGGGGAGAATGGTTTCTCAGTGAAGCCTGTCAAATATTGAGAGTGGATGTGAAGCGGATGTTTCAATACTGGGAGTGTCCAGAACTATAAGGCACAACCTCAATACGAGGGTGTCCCTTTAGAAGACAGATGAGTCAGGGCTCCAAAGGTTATGGGGAGAAGGCAGGAGAATGGTGTTGAGAGAGAAAATAAAGCAGCCATTATTGAATGGCAGAGCAGTTTCGATGGGCTGAATGGTCTAATTCTGATCCTATGTCTTATGTACTATACTAATCCACAGTTTTACAAATGCTATTTAATATTTGCTCATATTATTATCATTGAAGGTTTTACCACTATTGAGAGACATTAGCCTGACTGTTCCACATTTGCTGGATCAAAGCCTCCCCTCTTTGCTTTGTGTAAATATTTAAAGGAATAGTAAGTCAAGAAATTGATTAGAAAGAAATGTTAAAAGGTTGGTGGTGGACAGAGATGAATCATCAGGTACAAGTGGAATAATTCCACAACCTTTTTATATTTTTACCCTTACTGCTCAGTTTAAAACATTCTTTTTAAAGATCATTCCCCAGCAGAACTCAATTTGAAAACAGAAAATGATCTAAATAAATGAACATTAATATTTGGAAATCTAGTTCTATTAGAGAAAACACTGTCTCATTTGGCTGTACTCATGAGTATTCATATATTCAAATCTGAATTTTAAATCTTACACCCGTTCCACAACTTGAAGGAGTGAAAACCTTTGCGTTCTGACTCTGTCGCAGTGTACAGACATGTGAATTTGTAAGTCTAATGACGTGTAGAAAGAAGCTGTTCCATAGCCTGTTGATCCTGGTTTTAATGCTGTGGTGCCACTTGCCAGACAGAAGAGCTGAAACAATTTATGGTTGGGGTGACTGGTGTCTCCGATGGTTTGCCAGGCCTTCTTTACACACCTGTTGCTGTGAATGTCCTCAATAGAGGGAAGTTCACATCCACAGATGTCTGGGCTGTCTGCACCCCACTTTCTGTTGTGTCCAGCGATCAAGGTTGGTGCAGTTCTCGTACCAGGAGGTGATACAACCAGTCAGTATGCTCCCAATGGTGCCCTTGTAGAAGGTCTTGAGGATCTGGGGGCTCATGCTTCAATCGCCTGATGTGGAAGAGATGTGCTTTTTTTTGCCGCACAGCCGGTGTGTACAGTCCAGGTGAGATCTTCAATGATGTGTATACTGAGAAATTTGAAACTACTCACCCCTTCAACTGCATTCCATTGATGTTGATTGGGGCGTGCTGGTCTCTGTTCCTCTTGTATTCACAATCGGCTCTTTTGTTTTTTGGACATTGAAGGAGAGATTCTTACCTTGGCATCAGCGTGTCAGGGTGTTAACCTCTCCTTTGTAGGCTGCCTCGTCACTGCTAGAAATAAGGCCAATCAATGTAGTGTCATCTGCAAATTTGATCAGCAGATTGGAGCTGTGTGTGGCAGCACAGTTGTGGGTATAAAGGGAATAGAGGAGGGGAGACCAGACGCAACCCTGGGGGTGTTGAGGGGCAGAGATGAGGGAGCCCATCCCTCAACACTTGTCAGTGATCCAATAGGAAGTCTAGGATCCTGCTGTACAAGGTGGGGAGCGGGCCAAGGTCTCTGAGCTTCCTGTCAAGTCTAGAGAGAATTATGGTGTTGAATGCTGAACTGTATTCCAGGAACAGCATTCTAACGTACATATCCCCATAAGGATGATGTGTAGTGCTGTGGCTATGGTGTCATTGGTTCCGTCAGTAGGTGATCCTCATTCATGGTTAAGTAGCACTTAAGCTTGAATTGAATTGAATAATTTTCAATCCTTTGGCAATACCTTTGTTCTTGAGGAGGATTGGAAGGATATAGCCAGAGTGTTTGGAACTTCCACTTCTCAGTCTCTTAGTACTGTCTGATACTGGGTAACTGTTATACTTTGAATGTTCTGTTAAATCATTTGGGTAGTCTTATCCAATCCATTTCTGTCGCTGCCCTTTTCTGATATCAGTAGCATCTTGCTTATTATTGAAGATGTGCAGTTCATTCTACTTCAGTGAGACCTTTTTATTGGTGTGAACACTGCACACAAGAGTTATAGGGTGCAGGAGCTGACAGCATGGAAACAGACCCTCTGGAACTCAATCATGCCAACCAAGGTGTCTTCTTGAGTTAGTCCCATTAAACCCATATCCCTCTAAACTAGGGGTTCCTAACCACAGACCCCTTGGTTTAATGGTAGGGGTCAGTGGGATAAGAGTTTGGGAACCCCTGCTTTAAATCCTTTCTATCCATGAATCTATCTAAATATCTTGTAACCATTGAAAATGTGCCCACCTTTACCACTTGCTTTGGCAGCTCGTTCCAAATACCCTTTCACCTTAAACCTATACCTTGTTTTAGACATTCCTGCCTGGGAAAAAAGACTGTCCATCTATCTTATTAATACCTCTCAGATCTCCCCATTGGTTACACCTCCACCACACTGGCTCTAGGGAATATGGTCCCAGCCTATTGAATCTATTGTTTCAAGTTCCTGGGTGTCAAGATTTCTGAGGATCTAACCTGGTCCCAATATATCGATGCCATTATAAAGAAAGCAAGACAGTGTCTATACTTCATTAGGAGTTTGAAGAGATTTGGTATGACAGCAAATACACTCAAACACTTCTATTGATGTACCATGGAGAGCATTCTGACAGGCTGCATCATTGTCTGGTATGGAAGGTGAGTGGCTACTGCTCAGGACCAAAAGAGGCTGCAGAGGGTTGTAAATTTAGTTGGCTCCATCTTGGATATTAGCCTACAAAGTACTCAGGATATCCTCAAGGAGAGGTGCCTCAGAAAGGCAGTGTCCATTATTAGGGACCTTCAGCACCCCAGGGGATGCCCTTTTTTCTCACTGTTACCATCAGGTAGGAGGTACAGAAGCCTGAAGGCACACACTTAGCAATTCAGGAACAGCTTCTTCCCCTCTGCCATCTGATACCTAAATGGACATTGAACCCGTGAACACTACCTCATTTTTAATATATATTATTTTTGTTTTTAGCACCATTTTTAACAAATTCAATATATGTATACTGTAATTGATTTATTATTATTTTTTTCTATATTATGTATTGCATTGAACTGCTGCTGCTAAGTTAACAAATTTCACGACACATGCCGGTGATAATAAACCTGATTCTAAACTCAAGCATTTCAGTCTCAGCAACATCCTTGTGGATCTTTTTGTGGTGGCATGGTAGCGTAGCAATTAGTATAACGTTGTTCCAGCATCAGTGATCAGGGTTCAATCCCATTGCTGTCTTTAAGGAGTTTGTAGCTTTTCCATATGACCATATGGATTTACTCTGTGCACTGCAGTTTTTGCACAGATTCCAAGCACGTATGGGTTAGGGCTAGTAAGCTGTGGCCAAGCTATGTTTGTGCCAGAAGCATAGCAACAGTTGCGGGCTGACTCCAGCACATATTTGGACTGTGTTGGTCGTTGACACACATGATGTATTTTCACTATGTTTTAATGTACGTGCGACAAATAAAGCTTATCTTTATCTTTACCCTCTCTAGATAAATCACATCCATCCTATAGTGTAGCAACTTTTTCTTTAATGTTTACAAGTAACCTTTTTTGGATTATCCTTTAATAACACCATCTATCCTACTTTTTTTTATAGCTGGATATTTGAAGTACCTCATTATCTCTGCTCTCATTTCTTGCATCCACCTACAATTTAAAGTTCAAAGAAAATTTATTATCCAAGTACATATATGTTACCATATTCAACCCTGAAATTTGTTTTCTTATGGGCAATCTCAATAACTCCAATAACCATAATAGAATCAATGAAAGAGCACACCAACAGGGTGGCCAACCAGTGTGCAAAAGACAACAAAATGTGCAAATACAAAAAGAAATAAGTAATAATAAATAAGGAATAAATATCAAGAACATTAGATGGAAGAGTGCTTGAAAGTTGTTCCACAGGTTGCAGGAACAATTCAGTGATGGGGCAAGTGAAGTTATCCCCTCAGGCTCAAGAGCCTGATGACTGAGGGTGTTAACTGTTCCCAGACCTGGTGATGTGAGTCCGGAGGCTTCTGTACTTTCTTTCTGAAGAAAGCATAAACTGTGTGGTTGAGGTCCCTTGTGATTGATGCTGCTTTCCTGCGACAGCATTCCGTATAGATGTGTTTAATGGTGGGAAGGGCTTTACTCATGATGGACCCAGTGGTATCCACTACATTTTGTAGGATTTTTGGTTCAGGCCCATTGGTGTTTCCTTAACAGGCTGTGACGCGACCAATCAATTTACTCTTATTTATATATATATATATATTATATGGATATAAATATTGCTTTTCTATGTCCTTCCCTTTACATCATAGCCAATCTTGTATCCCATGATACCGCTATTGTTTCTTTGAACGCTCAACTATATAATTCCTTTTATTGGTCGGAAGGTAAGGATGTTCTGCGGAATTTGCTGACTCCATTGGTGGGCGGGTGATACTTGGTGAGGCAGCCAAGTGGATTGGTTGTTTGGGACATAATGTACTGCATCTGCTGTTTGTGCTGAGCCTCCAATTGCAGAGACTGAAGGTGTTCAGTGCCTTCCTAGATGTTTCTTCACCACTGAGTGTGCATGAGCCAGGAATTCCCATGAGATTGTCACTTGATTCCAAAGGGACTTTGGGAATGCCCTTGAATCACTTTCTCTGTTCTCCCTGAAATTACCTGTGGTGAAAAAGCTCTTGTTTCAGGAGGATGGTTTCCTTTCAGCATACACAACATGCTGGAGGAACTCAGCAGGCCAGGTAGTCAACATTTCAGGCCGAAATATCGACTGTACTCTTTTCCTAGATGATGTCTGGCCTGCTGAAGGGGGGGGGGGGGTGGGGGGAGGTGTGGGTGTGTGTGTGTGTGTGTGTGTGTGTGTGTGTGTGTGTGTGTGTGTGTGTGTGTCTTAGATTTCCAGCATCTGCAGATTTTCTCTTGTTAGTCACTGGTTTCCTATGCTGTTTATGTTGGCTTGCAAGCACAAGCAGATCATAATTTGTTCTGGCAATGGATATCAAAATCAGGTCTATTATCATGGTTGTATGTCATAAAATTTGTTGTTTTGTGGCAGTAGTACCATGTCATACATAAAAAAAACTTACAATAATAAATATAAAATAAAGTGCAGAAAGTGAGCAAAGTATTGAAGTAGTGTTCGTGGATTGATGGACCGTTCAGAAAACTGATGGCAGAGGGGAAGAAGCTGTTCCTGTATCATTGAGCGTATGTCTTCAGACACCTGTAGTAATGAGAAGATGTCCTGGGCGGTGGATGTTTTTAAATGATGGATGCCATCTTTTTGAGGCATTACCATTTGAAGATGTCCTCGATAATGATAATGATGCGGTACAGAGGGTTTTACGGAGATCATATTGATGCACTGTCCGTGTATCCAAAGTGTCCAGGACAGTGTAGATCACTGCTTGCCTTGGTGTAAGGTCTTTAGTCTTTAATGTTCAAGTGCTGTACTGGAGCATTAGGAACTACCTTGATGATATAAAGCTGAAAGATACTGCTGACCTAAAGAAGTGATTCAGTTTTTCCAGGGTTTGTTCTGGATGTTTAGGGTAAGGCCTATCCTCTCAATGGAGTTATTGTAAGTTGGCTTGTGAAAGGGCATTGCACATGTCATCAGCATGCTGCAATTTGATTATCTTGGTTTGGATGGTAAAAATATCCCCAATTGTTCAGTAAATGAACCAACATCACTAGGAAGTTTGTTGGAAATGCAGTGGAATATTGGAGTTAGAAAAATATGAGAAGCAGATTCAAACTGGTGCTAGTCTGGGCCGGAATGATGGGATTCATTGGGTAGGATATTGGTTTGTGTGTGAATAGATTGGTAATAGATGTCTAAAGATAGCTATTAATAGCTTTTGTGAGGTGAAAAAGGTAATAGTTGATGGTTGGTCATGCGTACCATTTTTTTTGCACAATATTATAACCTGACATAGTTACTTATGATGACGCAAGTAGACAAATTGGTGGGGAGGGGAGTGCATGGAGTGCTTGCTTTCATCTGCCAAAGGGTTGGGTGTCATGTTACAGTAATGCAAAATTTTGGTTAGGCTGGAGTATTGTGTGCATTTCTGGTTGACACACTACAGGAAAGATGTGATTTAGCAAGAGAGGGTGCAGAAAAAGATTCATACATATGTTACCTGGACTGGAGGGCTTGAGTCATTGGGAGAGATTTGATATACTGGCTCAGTTTTCCCTGGAGTGGAATAGATTTATAGCCAGAATCTGTTTCCCATGATCAAGGGTCCAAAACTACTGGTCTTAAATTTAAGATGAGAGGATGGAAGTTTAAATGGGACTTGAGGGGTAAATTTGTCACACATGGAGTAGTTGGTACCTGGAGTTGATTGCCAGAGGCAGTGGTGAAAGCAGGAACAGTGAGAACACTTAACAAGTATCTGGACAGGTGCTTGGATAAGCAGGGCACAGAAAGATTTGGAATGAATGCCGGTAAGTTTGATTGGCATCAATGGGCCTGATAGCATAGGGTTGGAAAGGGCATGTTTCTGTACTGTACGCTTCTATAGACATTTATACAGCATGCTTCAGCAGGTGCATTTGTACTAAACCCATCTTGCATTGCCCCCCTCTCCACTGGCATTCATACTTATTTCTTAACTATTCTTTTGTGAGATCATGGTCATTCTGCACCCTTGGCCCATGTACTTTACTTTAATTAGTACTTTCACAGGAATGGGAAGAATGCAGAAGCTATTTGCATTTTAATAGTGTCACCATAACTATCTAAAAGACCTGTTCTACCCAGTTGTGTAGCTCTAAGCCTGGGAATAGGAAATCTGGGTAGAATTTAAATGAGGAGAAAGGTCTATATCTTTATAACTCCTTTTAGAAAAGTCAGGATATCTGAAAGCCAATGAAATGATTTTAATGTATAATCACTGCTGTAATATAGGAAATAAAGGAGCCAATTTATGCACAGAAAACTCCCATTGACAATAGTATGATGGTGCCAAAATAGATGAACAAGAGATTCTGCAGATGCTGGAAACCCAAATTCTGCAGATCTTAAAGAATCTAGGGAGAGGAATGAGCACTCAGCGTTGTGGGCCAAGACCCTTCATCACCTCCTGATGAAGGATCTCGGCCCAAAACATCAACTGTTTATAACAGTCATAGATGTTGCCTGACCTGCTGAATTCCTCCATGATTTTGTGTGCATTACCAAAATAAATAATTTAGTTACTCTTGACTGAGGGGTGTACATTGGCCAAGACACGAATTAGTAATTCTGTCCTCCCTCAACTGATGAATCAGTACTTCTCCATGTTGAGCAGCTCTTGGAGGAGGCATTGAGGGTGATAAGGGCACAGAATGTACTTTGGGTTCCAAGAGCACTCATCACACTATCTGGGTGACTGAGGACACCCTATTTAGAGAGAGGTCATGGAGACTGGCCCTTACAGAGGTAGAAGACGTTTGGCAGCATTTGTGTAAGTTGAAGGAAGCTGGGATCATCACTGAGTTCTGAAGCCCCTATGCATCCCCAATAGTAGTGGCCGGAAAGAAGAATGGGAAGGTATGGATGTGTGTGGACTATAAGACCCTGAATAGGTGCACTGTCCCTGACCAATATACGCTCCTGAGGATCAAAGGCGCACTGGCCTGTCTGAGTGGTGCAAAGTGGTTCATTGTGCTGGACTTGAGGAGTGGATATTACCAGATCTCCGTGATTGAGGCTGACAAAGAGAAGACGGCATTTATATGTCCCCTCGGATTTTTCCAGTTCGAAAGGATGCCCCAGGACATATTGGGAGCCCCAGCAACCTTAGAGTGGGTCATGGAGAAGACGGTGGGGGATATAAACTTGCTTGAGGTATTGGTGTATCTAGATGACCTCATAGTGTTTGGGTCCACCTTGGAAGACCATGAAGTGAGGCTACTGAAGGTGCTGGGCTACCTGAAAACTGAAGGATTAAAACTTTCCCTGGACAAGTGCCAGTTCTGCCAAATGTCTGTTAGCTATGTGGGTCATGTAGTCTCAGGGGATGGAATAGTTACAGATCTGGCTAAGATAGAGATGGTTACCACTTGGCCAAGACCCCAGATTGTGAGCGCTCTGTGCTTGTTTCTCGGATTCTGTGGTTACTATCGGAGGTTCGTGAAAAGCTACGCGATAGTGAGTCACCTGTTGAATAAGCTTCTGTGCGGTTACTCTCCCTTGGGGGAGAAAAGGACAAGAGAGTGGAGAGTATCTTAGCCCGTCAGAGCCTTTTGGACTGAGGTGGGATGCAAAATGTGAGGAGGCTTTTCAGTCGCTGAAGGAGCTGCTGACCCAGGCACCGGTGATGGCTTTTGCGGACCCCTGATTGCCATATGTATTGGACATGAATGCCAGCCGACAGGGCTTAGGGGGTGTCCTGTATCAGGATCAGGACACCAGGTTGAGACCCATTGCGTTTGCCAGCTGGAGTCTGTTGTTCTCCGAGGAGAAACTATCCCATGCACAAGTTGGAATTTCTGGCGTTGATATGGGCAGTGGTGGATAAACTGAGTGATTACCTCTACAGGGTGAAGTTTGAGGTGAGGATGGACAACAACCCCCTAACTTGTATCCTGACCTCAGCGAAACTGGATGCCATAGGCCATCGGTGGTTGGCGGTGTTGTCTACCTATGATTTCAGCCTGAAGTACTGGCCGGGAAGCAGGAACATTGGTGCCGATGCTTTGTCCTGACGAGCGCATGAGGGACTGGACAGGGACGAGGAGTGGGAAAGTGTTCCCGCCCCGGGGATGAGGCCATGTGTCAGTTTGCCATCACCATGAAGGCAGAGGGAAAGAAGGGGCAGGATCAAGCCGTAGATCAATTGGGTGCTTCTGATGACGCCATTCCCCAAGTTTACTGTAACCTAACTGCTCTAAAGACAATTCAGCTGCCAGAATTGAGCTCTGGGGAAGTGGCAGCCACTCAGCGAGTGAACCCAGGCATTGGTATCATTTGGCCTGTGGTCGAAAGGGGAGACATGGCTCAGGTGGAGAAGACAAAATATTCGGCGGTGCCTCCACTAGTGAGAGAATGACCTTGGTTGGAGTTGTGGAGCTAGATCCTATACCGGGTCACGGCACTCCTGGACTGACCTTGGTGTTGCCAGCTGCTTCTGTCGGAGAAGTGTATCAGAGGATTGCATTGAAATCACTTCATGATGATTCTGAGCACGTGGGGGTTGAAAAGACCTATGGATTGCTCAGAGACTGGTTTTACTGGCCCCGAATGAAGTTGGAGGTTGAAGAATACTTTAAGTCATGCATTCGATGCATATGGCGGAAGATGCTGCCTATGCGGGCAGCTGCCTTGTCCCACTTGCAGAGTGCGGGGCTCCTGGACCTGGTGTGTATGGATTTCCTGTCAATAGAACCCGATGCCAGCAACACGGCGAATATCTTAGTCATCACGGCCCACTACACCAGATATGTGCAGGCTTTTCCTAACAAGGACCAGAGGACGTCCACAGTGGCCAAATTGTTATGGGAGAAGTATGTCATTTATTATGGCCTCTCCAGGCAGATACATAGTGATCGAGCATGGGATTTCGAGAGCAGACTCATCCATGAGTTACTGAGTGTGCTTGGAGTCGAGAAGTCGAGAACTATGCCCTATCATCTGTGGGGTGATCCCCAGCCCAAGAGGTTTAATCAGACCTTGCTAGACATGCTCAGAACCCTGGAGATCAGCAAGAAGAGCAGGTGGAGTCAACATATTGGACATCTGGTTCACAGTTACACCTGTACTTGAAATGAAGCTACTGGGTACTCGCCGTGTTATCTGATGTTTGGGCACGAAGCAAAAGGTTGCCCATTGACCTTTGTCTTGGGACTGATGAGGGTGACTTACTACTGAAAACTTATCTGAAGTATGTGTCTGACATGGGAAGAGAGCTGAAAAGGGCTTGTGAATTAGCTGGGGTTGTGGCTGCCAAGCAGAATCAAGGAAGAGTGAGGTTCTTTCAACTCCTGCTGGGAGACTGAGTCCTCATAAGGAATTTGGGGCTACCTGGGAAACATAAATTGGCGGACCACTGGGCAGCTCAGCCCTATGTGGTGGAGAGTGAAATGCCAAACCTACCAGTTTTCTGGGTGAAACCAGAGGATGGGAATGGGCCTGTCAAGATTCTCCATCGGAACCACCTGCTGCCTCTGGGACAAGAGGTGCAGGTAGGCTCAGAGCCCGACTTGGAGCTTACACCTAGTAAGAGGACTCTGCGGAAATGCGGGGTGACTGCAGGGCCCACAGCAGGAGAGGTTAGGCTGGCCCCACCCATGAGAGGGTGCAACAACACACCAAAGTTCCTAAAGCAGCACCTTCCAGATACTTGGCAGCACCACCACTTGGAAATCCCCCTCCAAGTCACTCACCATCCTGACTTGGAAACATATCACCGTTCCTTCATTGTTGCTGTGTCAAAATCATGTAATTCCCTTCCTAACAGCACTGTGGGTGTACTTACACCTCAGGGTCTGCAGCGGTTCAAGAAGGGAGCTCATCACCACTTTCTCAAGGGCCGCTAGGGGTGGGCAATAAATGCTGGCTTAGCTGGTGATTTCCACATCCTGTAAATGAATAAATTAAAAATATTCTTATTAAGGTTCATTAGTGCAGCACTACAAAATATGTAAATAAAAACTGCCTTTGGAAGATGAACAAATCACAAAGGAGCTGGAGGAACTCAGCAGGTTAGACAGCCTCTGTGGAAAGAAATGAACAGTTGACAGTTTGGGTCAAGACCGTTCTTCAGAAAGATGAATTGTGTCTATTATTGAACAAACACATTTTTTCAAACTGTAATGCTAGGTCAAACAATGAACATTTGAGCAGTTTGTTGAGCTTTCAGAGTAGTTTCTCAGCAGTCAGACAAATATTATGCTAAACAAAATTTTAAAAAAGCCTTCAATTGTTGGAAATTTGAAATGTAAACTGAAAATGCTAGTTGGGCTGCATCTGAGGAAAGAGAAACGATTAATGCTTCAGATATTTGTTTCAGAAATCATACGTAATCTTTCATAATCATTGGGGAATAGGATGGTTGTAACTAATTTCTGAAAAACACTTAAGATTTGAATTTTAGGATTATTAATTTCTGTAAAATCTTCTCCAGCTAGTTCCCTTAAAGCTGTGATACCAAAGAGTTGTTGAAGAATCAATAGCTGCTTAAGTTTATAGCCCTAGTGAAACACGTATTTGGATTTAAAATGTTCAACATCATAAAACTGCCTAGGGTAATTCACAGGTATGTCAATTTGAGCTGTATTTTTATTAACTATGATTAAAACGAGTGCTACCAGATTCTCAAAAATGAGGTGATCAGAAAAGTGACACAGGGTGATGATTTAAGGGTGATTTGAAATTCCAGATCCTTCAGCCCTTTAAGCGGGATAATCATTTTTTGTTTGCCTTACTGTTTGAGGAAGGATTTTTCAAAAATTAGCGAACTCTCAATGTAGATGATGCCGGTAAGATTACATTAAGTAATAACTCTATTTATTGTTAATTTGGGAAGTTGTGCTTCTTCCAGGTTAAACCTTTGCAAATGGTGACTCTTTCTCAAATGTTAGAAAATAATTCCAGGATTTTGATTCAGCATGCCTAGAATGGACTGATGTTTACTTTGAAGGTAATGATAATGTCTTGAGACCATTTCTGTCTTTGATTCAAAGAGGGTTGTGTTGTTGAAGTGAGTTCATTGTCTTGGATAACAAGTTGCAGTTATGGTAGTCTTTGATGGAATAGAGTGCAAAGTCCAGAATAGGAGAGTTGATCAACATTTGTCCTAAATGGTGTTGTGTAGAACTCAGTTGGGAGTGTCTTAACCAGCTGCATCACCGTCTGATTCAGGAATTGCAAGACATCTGACAGCAAGACCCTATGAACCATTGCAAGGACTGCTGAGATGATCCTCGGGGTCCCTCTTCTACCCATCCAAGATATTTATTAGGAATGCTGCACACACACAGGGTCTTTAGCAATGTTAGTGATCCCTCCCATCCAGCATTCTCTTTGACTCCTTACTATCAGGCAGGAGGTACCTGCATTAGGAGAACTATTAGGATGGGAAACAGCTTCTTTCCCCAGACTGGGAGACTACTGTACTTCCTGCCACCACCCAGGTCAAATCACTTATGCAGCACCAGTAGCACCAACTACTAACTTTCTGACTTGTTTTGTAAATGCGCCTTATTTGTTCCTTTAGTTGTAATATTACCATAAATGTGTGAGTTATTTGTATTGTGTTGCGCACCTTAGTCCAAAGGAACATTGTTTTGTTTGGCGGTATATCTATATGGTAGAATGATAAAATTTATCTTGAACAGTTGTTGGAACTGCATTCAGACAAAGGGATGTTATTTCATCGTGCCTTTACGTGATTGGCCAAATAATTAATGCAAGAGATTCTTCAAATGCTGAAATCTAGAGCAACACGCACAAAATACTGGAGGAACTATGAAAATGTACAGTCAATGTTTCGGGCCTAGACCGTTCATCAGGATTGAAAAGGAAGATGGAAGATGCAGAGTAAAAAGGTGGAGGGAGAGGAAGGAGGACAAGCTAGAAGGTGATAGGTGAAGCCAGATGGACAGGGATTAACATGAGACAATAAGAAATGGGAGCAGGAGTAGGCCATATGGCCTGGTGAACCTGCTTTGCCATTCAATAAGATTATGGCTGATATGGCCATGGACTCATCTTCACCTGCCTGCCTTTTCCCCATAACCCTTAATTCCCCTACTATCCAAAAATCTATCTAACCTTGTCTTAAATCTTGTCTTCACTGCTTCATTGGGCAGAGAATTCCGCAGACTCAACAGTGTCTGGGAAAAGCAGTTCCTCCTCATCTCTGCCCTAATTCTACTCCTGTGAATCTTGAGGCTATGCCCTCTAATTCTAGTCTCACTTACAACTTTCCTGCCTCTATCTTATCTATACCTTTCATAATTTTATATGTTTCTATATATGATTGTAAAGGGTTGGAGAAAAAGGAATGTGATAGGAGAGGAGAGTGGATCATGGGAGAAAGGAGAGAAGGAAGGACACCAAGGAGAGGTGATAGGGAGGTGAGGACAAGAGGTAAGAGGCCTGTGGGGAAATGAGGTAAGGGGGAGGGGAAAAGAAGAAAAAAATGATCAAGAGAAATCGACATTCATGCATTAGGTTAGAGGCTACCTAGACAGAATATGAGGTGTTGCTCCTCTCGCCGAGGATGACCTCATCATGGCAGAAGAGGAGACCATACCTCATCATGGCAGAAGAGGAGACTATGGACCGCCTTGTCAGAACGGGACTGGGGTTAGGAATTAAATTGGTTGACAACTGGGTAATTCTACTTTTGGTGGATGGAGCTGAGGTGCTCAACAAAGGAATCCCCAATTTACGTCATGGAGGCTACATCGGGAGCACCAGATATAGTAGACAGCTCTAACAGATTTGCAGGTGAAGTGTCACCTCACCTGGAAAGCCTGAGGCCCTGAATGGAGCTGAGAGAGGAGATGAATGGGCAGGTGTAATATTTCTGTTGTTTGCAGGGTTATGTGGATGGAACATGAGATGTTGATCAAATAATTAATGATTTATGTAGGCACTGTAGTGAAGATGTTACCCAGTGCAGTATCATACCATTCAGACAAGAAAGTCATTTCACTCCTTGATCCATGTAGATATTAATAGAAGTAGTTTTGGCTGTACTAATGCCCCTCCATTCTGAGTTTTGGCTGGAAACTGTCCATATAACATTGCTATTTGTTGACCCCCACCCCCCCAGAAATTGATCAAAGAACAAACTGCTGGAGAAACTCAGTAGGTTAAGCAGTATCTGTAGAGGGAAAGGGATAGTCACATTTTGGTTTGAGAGATCTTGATTATTTCTGTGCCTTGATCTACAGAGATTCCCACTCCAGGTTCCAGAAACTATATTCTCTTGTTTCCACTGAAATAGGTTTGGACTCAGAAGCAAATCAAGTTAGCCTTTATGACTAAGTAGTTTGTCAAGTTGCGTATGTGAATTATGGACATTTCTTTGGGGTGATTTTCATTGTGTGCAGAGTTAAGTATCATTACAGAGAGATAGAGGAAGAATGTGTATATGTGACACTACTATTTATATCCTAGCAAAACAAACAAAATGTTGGAGGAACTCAGCAGCAAGGCTGCATCTATGGAAAAGAGTACAGTCAGTGTTTCAGACAGAGATATCAGTACTCTTTTCCATAGATGCTGCCTGACCTGCTGAGTTCCTCCAGCATTGTTTGTATGTGTGTGTGTGTGTGTTTAAGCATTTGCAGATTTTCTCTTGTTTATTTATATCCTTGTTGTTTATCATCCCTTGGCTCACTCTGGATCTTGGTAGAGCAAAGCCAATATTAAAATGCAGATTTTGGTATTTGCTTCACATCCTCATCAAAGCCTGCATTTATGGAACTACCTACTTTACTCTGAATGAGTCTTCTTTCTCCCATTATTGGTGGCTATGTCTTCAGATAGCTAGGGCCAAATCTTGGGGATTTCCTCTACTTTTTAATGGGTCTCCACTCCTTAATACACATATAACACCTAACTGTTTGGTTAAGACTTTGGTTATTTCTACTGACATTCTCTTTGGTTTACTGTCAATCTGTTATTTATTTTGTCTCATTTTATCCCTCAGTGTTTCCTTTTATTAAAGGACAGTATAAATACAAGTCATTGTTAACTCCGTACACTGTTTCGGACTTGTATTGGAAATGCAGTGTTGTAGATGTATAAACTGAGCATGTTTGAAGCAGCCTGTGATTACTGTTTAGTATGAGTTAAATATTGTTAATGGTATCCAGTCACTTACTATCTCATTGAACACAAATATGGGACTTAAGCTGACTTAGATATCAATACACATTCTGGGCTCTGATTTTGAAGAAGTGTACAGATAGGTGACAAAATAAAGTTTGTAAATATATAATTAGTTACCTTTTAATAATATATAATTACCAATGGACTCACTTTCAAGGACTCTACAATTCATGTTGTCAGTGTTATTTAGAGTCATAGAAAAGTACAGCATAGAAGCAGGCCCTTTAACCCATCTAGTCCATGCCGAATCATTTAACCTGCCTACTCCCATCAGCCTGCACCACGATCATAGCCCTCTAAACTCCTACTTTCCATGCACCTATCCAAACTTCTCTTAAATGTTGAAATTGAGCTCACATGCACCACTTGAGCTGGCAGCTCGTTCCACACTCTCACAACCCTCTGACTGAAGACATTTCCCTTCATGTTCCCCTTAAACATTTCACCTTTCACCTTAATGAATGACCTCTAGTTGTAATCCCAGTGGAAAAAGCCTGCTTGCATTTACCCTATCTATACCCCTCACAATTTTGTACAAATCTACTAAATGTCCCCTCAGTCTTCTATGTTTCAAGGAATAAAGTCCTAACCTATTCAACCTTTCCTTATAACTCAGATCCTCTAGTCCTGGCAAATTCCTTCTAATTTTTCTGTTATTTATTTATCTATCTATCTATCTATCTGTCTATTTATTATTAGTTTTGTATTTGCAGTTTGCCTCTTGCATGTTGGTTGTCAGTCTTTGTGTGTAGTTTTTCACTGATTATATTGTGTTTATTTGTTTCCTGTGAATGCTTGCAAGAAAATGAAACTTGGGATAGTATATGGTGACATGTATGTACCTTGATAATAAATTTACTTTGAATTTGAACTTCTTTACCTTGTACCTGAAGGTATAGCAGGAAGTTCCTCCCTTGCTAGTCGGCTGATGATATAACAGGTTATATGTGCCTGCCAATGAAAGCAGTACAGCTGTGGTCCTACTGTGGTGTTTTGTAAGATTAAATTGTCCGATGCAGTTACCTCTTCTCTCAATCCCACTAATCAAAACATTGCAGCTTTAGTAAGTGAAAGGGTGAAAAGAAAACTCCAGAGTAACATCATGGATAAAAATAACAAAAAGTGGAAGACGAGTCTGAAATTTGTCATAAGTACAAAATATCCTGTCAAATTATATATCCAGCATGTGGTATGTTTTTAAAATTAACAGTACTGCTTAAACACTACCATGTAACAACTGATATAGTAGAGGATCAGGAAATGCTGTTGTGTTGTAGGTTTATTTGATATTAAACTTCAATCAGAGTGAAACAGATTTAACAGACTTGATTTTTTTTAGTCTTTCATTACATTTGGGGGGGGGGGGGGGGGAGGAATGATGCTCTTTTAGACCTTAGCAATTTTTGTGCACAGTAGATCACTGTTCTGAAACATGTTTTGTGTTTGAGATTTTATATGGTAGAGGCACAATTGAAAACTCTGTCAGTAATGTTTTTCGCTGTATTTATCTTTCTTCTAAAGAGGGTCAGAATCTGTTTGACTCTATATATTCTTGATAATATATTACCTGAACTCTACATCTTTTCATTTTCCATCCTGGTGACGATACTGTGACACATAGTTGAACACTTTTTCATTGCAAGGTGATACAAAATTAGGAACTAGTCCTATACAAGATGAGGTTTATAAATCTGTAATTTATCAACTCTATTTGTTTAGGAATTAGAGTAGCTTCTGCAATCAACATTTCCTTGTGGTGGGGTTTAGTGGGAATAAATTGCTAACAGCCATTGCATTTGAAGCCAATAGTTTTGTCTGAGATATTCTGTCTGGATACCCTCCAACTTGAAAGAGTGAATATTGATTTTTCCTTCTGGTAAATAAATTACCCTCCCCCAATTCCCCACTTTGACCTTTCACTTCTCACCTGCTTATTACTTCTGCCTGGGCCCCGTCCTTCTTTTCTTTCTCCCATGATTCGCTCTCCTCTCCTATCAGATTCTTTCTTCTCCAGCCCGTGGCCTTTCCCACTCACCTGGCTTCACCCACCACATTCCAGCTAGCCTTTTCCTCTCCCCTCACCTTTTTCTTATACCGGCATTTTCCCCCTTCCTTCTCAATCTCGAAGAAGGGTCTCAGCCCAGAACATCAACATTCATTTCCATAGATCCTGTCTGATTTGCTGAGTTCCTCTAGCATTTTGTGTGTGTTTGTCTGAAATCTTTTTTGTAAAATTAATAATATTTCATGGAAAAATTTCATCATCTCTGTTCTGATGGGGTGTTCTCATAATCTGAGGCTGTACCCTCTGGTCCTAGACATTCTCACTAGAGGAAAAGTCCTCGCCACATCTACTCTATCTAGGCCTTCTAATATTCAATAGGTTTCAATGAGATCCTCTTCAATCTTCTAACACCCCTCCCATTTTATACTCTATTACTGTTCAGACAATGAAATTACTTCCAGTTTTTTGCAGATATATCTGCTGTTTTTTTTAAAATTAGGGGTTCCCAACCATGGGTCCCTATCATTAACTGAGGGGTTTGTGGACCTCAGGTTGGGAATCCCTGTTCGAGATCATTTGGAGCTTCTCTGTAGCTCATAGTGCCCAACCAGTCATTTTTATGCTGAACTATGTTACCATCATTCTTTGAGGATGCACTGATGATTTTTCTATATATTTGGAAGTATCTGCATTAAACTTAATCAATTCTTTATCTTTTACATTCTGTACTTGTCCTCAGTTTTGTAAAGCTTTGTAAGGGTACCATTTTCAAACAGATTCTACTTTACATTATCTATATTCCTGCAATCAGCAGCAGTCTCATCAACAATACTGGCAAACATTTTTCCTCTATCCTCACTCACCATTATTTGTCTTCTCTAACAAATCAGAATCTGGTTTATTATCACTGACAATTGTTGTGAAATTGTAGTTTTGCCGCAAAGGTACAGTGCAGTAAATGGAAATATATAATCAATTACAAAAAGAAATATATAAAAAATTAAATGTAGTGCAAAAAGCAAGCAAAAATAGTGAGGTAGTGTTCATCCATTCATTGACAGTTCAGAAATCTGACAGCGGAGGGGAAGAAACTGTTCCCAAACATTATGTTTGTGTCTTCAGGCTCCTGTAGCTCCTCCCTGATGGTAGTAATGCAATGAGGGTCTGTCCTGGAGGGGGGGGGGGGGGGCGGTCTAACAAATCTCTGCCTTCTACCCTTGCATCAGTTCTTTTCCAGTCCCAGGATTTTCAGTTCAATCAATAGTCAACAGTGATTTGAAACCTCTTCTTGTCCAGCCATATGGAAACACTGGTTACAACAGCAGGTCTGAGGCTGTGCTGTACCAACCCTTTCCATTGTCTACATGATATGAGTAAGGAAATACTCTTTATATACCTAAATTAGTTTAACTCAGAACTATCAGGTAGTTGCACACGATCGAGGCAAAGCAGCCTACTAAATTGTTTTATTTATCATTCTAAGCAGAGTACAGTGCATCATAGTTACTCCCATACACACTCTGATTGCACTTCCAAACTCTCAGAGTTTTGGCCGGCAGGTTGCATGGTGATTAGCATAACGCTATTGCAGTGCCAACGATCACTGATTGGAATTCAATTCCATTCCCACTGCTGCCTGTAAGAATTTTGTACATTCTCCTGTGACTGCATGGATTTCCTTTGGGTGCTCTGGTTTCCTGAAGATGAGCTGTGGGCATGTTATGTTGGCAGCAGAAGCATGGCATAACCCTTAGTGAATTGAATTGACACAAAAGACGAATTTCACTGTATGTTTTGATAACAGTGTGACAGAAAAGCTAATCTTTTAAAACCATGACTTCTAGCCTCAAAAGGACAAGGCAATTGGGGAAAAACTACCACTTACACATTATCACAGTCGCGAGCCTGCCCAACTTGAAGATTAATGATAAATTGGGTTATTACTGTTACATGTACTGTTCATACAGACCATTTTATTAGGTAGTTCAAGGTAAAACCAGTAACACTGTTACAGTTACAGAGAAAGCGCAGTAGGTAAAGGCCGTAAGGTACAAGGGCGTAATGAGGTAAATAGTGAAGTCAAGAGTAAATCCTTTCATACTAGGGAACTATTCCGTAGTTTTATAATAGCAAGATAGAATCTGTTCTTGGACCTTGTGATGTGTGCTTGTAAACTTTTGTATCTGTTGACTTATGGTACGGGGAGATGAGAAAATATCCAAGGTGGGTTGGGGCAAAGCAAATGGGATGCATTCTAAAAAGAAAAGTAACATCTTAAATTTTAAATTTCTAGCAACTAAAAAGCAATGAAGCCATGGATTTAGAGCAACTGTCAAAGAAGATGAGAATTTTTGTAACGTTCGACAGAAAAGTTGTAGGGCAAGTATCAATATTTGATATCAATTCACTGGGTCTTTCATCTCCTGGTTCAGGTAATTAATTACTAGAGGTTAAGTTAAATAACGTCCTTTTAAAATCACTGATTACTTTGTTTTTGAATTCTACTCAATTAGTTTATAACTAAATGGGAAGGATATGGAGGGCCATGCTCTAGGTGCAAGTCAATGGGACTATCAGGATAACAGTTTGGCTTGGACTAGATGGGCCAAAGGGCCTATTTCTGTGCTGTAGTGGTCTATGACTTTAGAATGCCTCTATTATTGTAACCTGAACAATAAGCGGAAGAAACATTCACTTACAGAGGGATCTTGGAGTGGAAGTCTATGACTCCCTGCAACAGCAGATTATGTGGTAAGGGCAGAATATTGGCTTCATCGGTCAAGGTATTGAGCTAATACTTGAGAAGTCGTGTTGCAACTGTATTACATTTAGGTGAGGCCACATTTCCAGTATTGCCTGTAGTTCCAATTACTGCATTACTAGATGGATGTGGAGACTGTGGAGAGGGTCCAGAAGAGGTTCAGCTAGATGATGCCTGCATTGGAGAGCATTAGGAGAGGTTGAACATAGGTTATTTTCTCTGGAGCTTTGGAGAAGTATATAAAATTTTAAGTGCCAGAGATGGGGTAGATGGTCAGAGTGTTTGACTCAAAACAAACAACTAAATATGCCAGGGATGGGGTAAGAAGGGGAGGAGGGGCATTAACGGTAATTAGAGAAGTCAATGTTCATGCCATCAGGTTGGAGGCTACCCAGCCGGTATATAAGGTGTTGTTCCTCCAACCTGAGTTTGGATTAATTTTGACAGTAGAGGAGGCCATGGATGGACATATCAGAATGGGAATGGGACGTGGAATTAAAATGTGTGGCCACTGGGAGATCCTGCTTTCTCTGGCGGACAGAGCACAGGTGTTCAGCGAAACGGTCTCCCAGTCTACGTCAGGTCTCACCAATATATAAAAGGCCACACCGGGAGCACAGCGAGAGCACCAGATGCAGTCTACAAGGATAAATGCCTGGAGGAGACCGGTGGGAAGGGATGGTGGGGGGATGAGTGAACAAGGGAGTCGCGTAGGGAGCAATCCCTGTCCCACTCGGGATAGGGTTCCCCTTGTCCTCACCTACCACCCCACCAGCCTCCAGGTCCAAAGTATAATTCTCCATAACTTCCGCCACCTCCAACGGGATCCCACTACCAAGCACATCTTTCCCTCCCCCACCTTTCTGCTTTCTGCAGGGATCGCTCCCTACGTGACTCCCTTGTCCACTCGTCCCCCCCATCCCTTCCCACTGATCTCCCTCCTGGCACTTATCCTTGTAAGCGGAATAAGTGCTACACCTGCCCTTACACTTCCTCCCTCACCACCATTCAGGGCCCCAGACAGTCCTTCCAGGTGAGGCGGCATTTCACCTGTGAGTCAGCTGGTGTGGTATACTGCGTCTGGTGCTCCCGGTGTGGCCTGTTATATATTGGTGAGACCCGACGCAGACTGGGAGACCGTTTCGCTGAACACCTGTGCTCTGTCCGCCAGAGAAAGCAGGATCTCCCAGTGGCCACACATTTTAATTCCCATTCCCATTCTGATATGTCTATCCATGGCCTCCTCTACTGTCAAAATGAATCCAAACTCAGGTTGGAGGAACAACACCTTGTATACCGGCTGGGTAGCCTCCAACCTGATGGCATGAACATTGACTTCTCTAATTTCCGTTAATGCTCCTCCTCCCCTTCTTACCCCATCCCCAACATATTTAGTTGTTTGTTTTTTTCTCTCTCTCTCTGCCCATCACTCTGCCTGTTCTCCATCTCCCTCTGGTGCTTCCCCCCCCCCACTCCCTTTCTTTCTCCTGAGGCCTCCCATCCCATGATCCTTTCCCTTCTCCAGCTCTGAATCACTTTTGCCAATCACCTTTCCAGCTCTTAGCTTCATCCCACCCCCTCCGGTCTTCTCCTATCATTTTGCATTTCCCTCTCCCCCCACTACTTTCAAATCTCTTACTATCTTTCCTTTCAGTTAGTCCTGATGAAGGGTCTCGGCCCGAAATGTCGACAGTACTTCTCCTTATAGATGCTGCCTGGCCTGCTGTGTTCCACCAGCATTTTGTGTGTGTGTTGTTTGAATTTCCAGCATCTGCAGATTTCCTCGTGTTTGCTCTAAGCAAAAATAAACAATATTTTTCTTTTTAGAATGCATCCTATTTGTTTTACGTTATAGATTTTTTTAAAAATCGTTTCCTAAATCCCCAGTGCATCATGTAGAAGAAGGTAAATGTATAAAAGATGTACAAAACAGGATGGAAATGTCATATATTAGTAGTCATAACTTTAAGATGAAATGGTGTATGTTCAAGAGAGTGGTAATTGCCTGGAACACACTACCAGCAGAGGTGATGGAAGAAGATATACCGTAATAACAATGTTTAAGAGGCATTTAGAAATGTTCATGAATAGGCAGGGATGTAGACTGTGGCATTTTGGTCAGCAGAGATATTGTGGTCTGAGGGGCCTTTTCTGTTGCTGTACTGCTCTAGGCTCTAATTCATCAAAGGCAGGGTCCTAAGTTTCCTTCAATTACATTTCCAAAGTCTCATAAAGCCCAGTGTAGTGTATGACAAGGAAATTGCAGCATTCTTCCAATGTGTGGCACACATCAAATGGTTTATACCAACAATGTCATGGATATTTGAGCATAATGACCTTAAGTAAAGATACTAGCATGGATAGAGGAATGGCTGATTGGCAAGAGGCAAAGAGTTTGATAAAGGGGGCCTCATCTGGTTGGCTGCCGGTGACAAGTGGTGTTCTGCAGTGGCCGGTACTGGTTTGCTTCTTTTCATGTTACATGTCAACGATTTGAATGACAGAATTCATGGTTTTGTGGCCAGGTTTGCAGATGATACAAAAATAGGTGGAGGGGCAAGTAGTGTTGAGGAAGCAGTGAGTCTGCAAAAGGACTTGAACAGATTGGGAGAATGGGCAAATAAGTGGCAGATGGAATATAATGTGGGGAAGTGTATGGTCATGTAGTTTGGTAGAAGGAATAAAGGCGTGGCTGTTTCCTAAACAAAGAGAAAATCCAAAATTCAGAGGTGCAAATGGACTTGGAAGTCCTTTTGTAGGATTCCCTAAAAGTTGCCCTGTAGGCTGAATAGGTGGTAAGGAAGGCAAGTGCAATGTTAGCATTCATTTAGAGAGGACTAGAATATATGTAAGAGCAAGGCTGTAATGCTGAAGCTTTATAAGGCATTGGTCAGACTGCACTTGGAGAGTTATATGCAGTTTTAGGTCCTTTTTTGTAAGAAAGTATGTGCTGGTGTTGGAGAAAGTTCAGAGGAGGTTGATGAGAATGATCCTGGGAATGAAAGGGTTATTGTATGAAGAGTATGATTAATGAGTATGTATGATTAATCTGGGCCTGTACTCACTGGAGTTTAGAAGAATGAGAGGTGATCGTGTTGTAAGGCATAGATAGAGTGGATGTGGAGAGGATGTTTAATCACAAACGAGAGAAAATTGGTAGATGCTAGAAATCCAAGCAACACATACAAAATGCTTGAGGAACTCAGCAGGCCAAGCGGCATCTTTGGAAAAGAGTACAGTCGATGTTTCAGGCCGAAACCCTTCAGCAGACCATCTGTTCTATAGATGGCGTGAGAATTTAAGACCAGAGGACATGGCCTCAGATTATAAGAACATCTCTTCAGAACATTAATGAGAAGGAATTTCTTTAGCCAGAGAGTGGTGAATGTGGATTTCAATGCCACAGATGGCTTTGGAGGCCAACTCATTGGGTATATTTAGAGTGACGGTTGACAGTTTCTTCATTTGGAAGGGTGTCAAAGGTTACAAGAGAAGGCAGAAGTATGGGATTGAAAGTTTCTGTGCTGCAGTGTTCTACCTCTGAGAAGGATAATAAACCAGTCAGGTACGTAATTTAGAAAGTGGTATGTTGACCTTCATTGCAAGAAGAATTAAAATATATATACAGAGATGTCTTGCTGCAATTATACAAAACTTTGGTGAGACCACTCTTATGAATATTGTTTGTCTCTATATTTGAGGAAGTATGTTCTAGTTATGTAGGGAGTTCCACAGAGAACTCCCACAGAGTGGATCAGTTTCTGAGATGGCAGGACCAACATGTGAAGACAGAGTGGGACAATTGGGTTTACTTTGACTAGAGGGGATCTCATTGAAACTTAAATTTTGACAGGACTTGGCAGATTAGATGCAGGAAAGAAAAACCGAAATTAAACAATTATACTCAATTTTTACAAGAAAGAGCGCAACAGAATCAAAGTCATTTTAGTGATCAAAGTGTTGTTAAACTTTAGTGATTAGGGTTGTGCAAGTTTGTTTAAGAACTGAATGGTTGAAAAGTAGTAGTTGTTCTTGATCCTTGTGATGTGGTAGTTCAAGCATCTGCCTGCTGGTAGCTGCGAAAAGATGGCGTGGCCTGGATGGTTGGGATATTTGATGGATGTTGTTGCCTTGAGGCAGGGCCTCCTGTAGATACTACCAGTGGTGTGAAAGAATGGCCTTGTGATGTACTGTGTAGAGTCCACTACCCTCTGCAGCTTCATTGGAACTGTATGCTTGAATATATTTACTAGCTGAAGAAATCAAGGAATTTTGTGAGAAAGCAGAAACAATGTGAATTGGTGGTGATTAGCCTTATCATTACTAAATAGTGGTACAGGCTTGTAAGGCCAGAGTGGCCTTCTCCAAATTTCCATGCGGTTGAGTGTGCAATCCACATTGCTGAAACTTTAATCCTAACTACTGCTTGTCAATGATGTGACAATATTTTGAGTATCTTGTCCTCTAAGGCTTTGGCAAGATACCTGAGTGCTGGGTGGAAAGATTGCAGTAAGAGTTACCAGGCTGATTCTTTGTTCTGGAGATTTAACATTTGAGAATTGGTTTGGCCTGTAGAGGAAGTTTATGTTAAAAGTAAATTTATTATCGAAGTATATATGTGTCACCATATACAAGATTCCATTTCTTGTGAGCATTCATAGTAAATAAAAAAAACACAAAAATCAACGAAAAGATAAACAAACTCTGACACTACAACACAAAAACACTACTAATAATAAATAAGCAATATTGCGAGCATGAGTTTTAGAGTCCTTAAAAGTGAGTCCATCAGTTGTGGAAACACTTCATTGTTGAGGTCAGTGAAGTTATCCATGCCAGTTTAGGAGCCTAATGGTTGAAGAGTAACAAGTGTTCCTGAATCTGTTGGTATGAGTCTTGAGGCACCTGTACCACCTCCTCAATGGCAGCAGAGAGAAGAAAGCATAGCCTGAATGGTGGGGATGCTGATGGATGCTGTTTACTTGTGACAGCACTCCTTGTAGATGTGCTCATTGGTGGGGAGGCCTTTCCTGCGATGAACTGGATTGTATCCACTACTTTTTTTTTGTAGATATTTGTGTTACTGGGGATTATGAAGTGACTTGACCACTGAATGGGGAAAAAATAAATCCACAGAACCACTCTGCATTGAAATATGAGGAGACTCAGAGCTGCCCTTTTTTGGTTCCTGTGTCACGTATCTAATTGTATTTCTGGCAAGAATACCATTTGTGACCACACAACAATGCGTCCTGAGAGGTGTCAGGATAAGTCCATGTCATCTTCTATTGGTATCATTATTCAGAAATGGAGAGGGGGAGGTAGGCTCCAAAATTGTCTTCCTTTTTTTTTCTCTCTCAACCTCCTCTTTGTACCTTTATGCTCGACTGACTGTTTAACAATCCAAGCTAGAAAAGCCACAGCCACTGACACTGAAATATGGGATGGCAAAGTCGATGGTGTTTGGCAGCTCTCCCAAATGATCACTGTCATCATTTTATCTTGTGTCATCATCGTGGTACTATTTCCATCTCCCTCTCTGAATATCGTTTTGGATTGAGCCATATTGTTCACAAGAACAAACTAATGAATACCTGCCACCACTGAGATCTCATCACTTGGTCAGGGATCTAAACACTACATGAACTTTGAAAAAAAAAATATATATTTATGCTGTGTGTGATGTGTTTTCTGGGTGTAACATGGTCTGGAGGAATATTGTTTTGTTTGGTTGTACAATCAAATGACAATAAACTTGAAGATTGGGAGCCTAGTCATGAGGCAATGTAAAGGCAGGTTGTGAAAGTGCCTGAGTGTTTGGAATCCTGGGCTTTATATATGAAGGTGTTAAGAGTGGCACTCAGTAGCAGTTGGTGTAATGATTTACAGCACCAGCAATCAGAGTTTAAGTCCCGCTGCTGTCTGTAAGGAGTTTGTTCATTCTCCCCATGAATGTGTGGGTTCCCTCCAGGTGCTCAGATTTCCTCCCACACTCCAAAGATGTGCGGGTTAGGATTAGTAAATTGTGGGCATGCTCTGTTGGTGCCTGAAGCATGGTGATACTTGTGTAATGTGCTGGTTGTTGAGGCAAACTGCACATTTCACTGCATGTTTCAGTATACATGTGACAAATAAAGTTAATCTTTATCTTTAAAACAAAGAATACAAGAGCAAAAAAGTGGTGTTGAATCTTTTTAAAACAATAGTGTAGCTATAACGGAAGTATTGTGTCCAGTTTTGAACACAATAGCGTAGAAAAGCTGGAAAGGGTGCTGAAGAGATTTATCAAAAAGATTTCAGAGATGAGATACTTCCATGTGAATATCCAGGAGAAACTGGAACAAAGGAATCTGTGCAGAAATCTGACTGGTATGTTTGAAGTCACGGGGTGTAGGTGGAGAGAAACTATTCCCATTGATTGAAGGATTGAATCTAGAGACAGAATAAATAATGAGTGTGACATGAGAAATGTTGTTTTGCAAGTGTGGTTCAGGTCTAGAAAATGCTGCCAGAAGTAGTGATGGAAGCAGATTCAACTAACCAGAGAGCTGGATAAATATGTGAAAAGAAAGAATTTGTAAGGCTGTGGGAAAGGGTGGGGAAATAGTGTGAGCTGAAATGCTCTTGCATAGAGCTGGTATGCATTTGGTCAAATGGTCTCCTTCCTTGCTGTTACCAGTTTGTGAAACAAAAGTGTCAGACTTAATCATTCCTGAATATTTAAATTGCTTGAAATGTCTGGGACTGACACCAGGATTTGGGAAGATGCCAGTATGTGCCGCTATGACACGCTACTTGCATATGGCCATGTATTTCTGTTTTGTACTCCTCTTTTGTTAATAGACTACTCCAACAACAGATATCTTTGAGATGCACATTGTTTAATAAGAAAAATGAATATTTTTCCTCCAATTGTAAGCAGCCTTCTTTCTATGCCTGCAAAACTTTTGAGATTCTGAGCACTCAAACCATTTTATACCTTTGTACATTTAAAGAGGAGTTAAGGAGTCTGGTGAAATTTTGTTTATGGCTTTCTTAGTGGGTGTTTGTTGCTTGTGGAATCCATATTTGAGACCAATGCACAGCATCCTACTGAGATCAGAATCAGGTTTATTAATATCAGTGACATATGTCATGAAATTTGTTGTTTTGCAGCAACAAATATATAGATATCCCTTTCCCCCATATATATGTATATTGAATGTAATTAATTTATTTTTTTCTCTATATTTATAATGTATTGCAGTGAACTGCTGCTGGTAAGTTAACAAACTTCATGACAGATGGCAGTGATATTAAATCTGATTCTGAAATGTCTAATTCCCAGAGGTTTAATTCCTATTAATTGGAAAATAAACATCTATAGTTCTTATTGTTGCTTCCATCTTTAGAACTGCCTTAGTGAATTTTCTCTTTCATTGCATGCATGGCTTTGGGGTTCTGGAATCATTCTTCCCCTAACATTAATCAGAAATCAATTATTCAAAGTTCAAATCTTCAAAGTAAATTTATTATTAAAGTATATATATGACACCATATACAACCCTGAGATTCAATTTCTTGGCATACTCAATAAATCTATGGATTAATAACCAGACAGAATCAATGAAAGACCATTTGACTTGGGCATTCAACCAGTGTACAGAAGACAAAAAACTGTGCAACTACAAAAGTTCCCTCTCAGTCCTGAAGAAGGGTTACTGCCTGTAACCTCGACTGTTTACTATTTTCCCCAATGCTATCTGACCTGCTGAGTTCCTCCAGAATTTTGCATGTGTTGCTTTAGAAATTTGTCAAAGGTTTAGATATCATGCTGAATCTCCACAACTCCTAAGGAAGTAGAGGCAGTGCTGTGCTTTCTTCGTAATTGCACTTGCATGCTGAGCCCATGACAGCTTCTCCAAAATAGTAACACTGAGGAATTTAAAGTTGCATACCCTCTCTTCCTGTGATCCTCCGATAAGAACTGGCTCATGGACTTGCTGTTTCCTTCTCCTGAAGTCAGTAATCAGCTCGTTGGTCCTGCTGACACTGAGTGAAAGGTTGTTGTTATGGAACTGCACAGCCAGTTTTTCAATCTTCCTCCTATATGCTGATTCATCACCACCTTTGATACGGCCCGTGACAATGGTGTCATCAGCAAACTTGAAAATGGCATTGGCTCTGTGCTTGTCCCACAAGCTACTGACGTCTCTGGTGCTTGACTTGGTCTTGCATTATATAGTGCAACTGACCACAGACTTCTTTGGAAAGCTCGAGGGAAAAATGTAAAGACAAATTTCTATTTATACAGGACTCTTTATGTCCGCTATGTGAAAGGCTTTAAATTAAAAACTACTTTCAAAAATATACTTGCTGTTGTAAAATAGGAAATATAACACCCATGGAGTGCCACAGTGATGTAGCTAGTAGAATCTGCTGCTCCAGCGACTGGTGTCATTCCTGACTTCTGTTGTTGTCTGTGTGGAGTCTGCATGTGGTTCCTATGATTTTATGGGATTTTCTCAGTGCTCTGGTGTTGTCTGACATACAGTAGACATATGGGTTACTTTGCTACTAGGTGTGTATGTGTGTGGAAGATTTGTGGGAATGTGTGAGATAGAATAGATGGGCCAAATGGTCCCCTCCAATGATGCAAGAACATTTGAGGGCTAAGAATAAGATATGTTTTAATACATTGACCTAAACTGGAATTGAATGCATATTTTATAATCAACATAAAGAATGTGTTAATAATCAGAAAGAATAATTTATACTTTGGAGGTGGAAATTGAGGGTGAAGGAGAAGGAAATCAGAATTCCCATCATGAATTACTCTGCAGTGAGTCCTGCTGGGATTAGACGTCTGAATTGGCTGAGAGTAGGATCAGCACTGTCAAACAAGTCTAGGATCAGAATCTGTTCAATGGCTCATTGACTGACATTGGAATAATACTCCAGTGAGGGTCTATGTCTTTGGGTGATGGTTCAGCAGTGACTGAGGTTGCCAGGACAGCTACGACGGAGCCTTTTTATGTGTGAAGTGATGGTAAAGTGAGGCTGTTAGGCTTTATTTTCACGGTACCATTCTCATCTGTCTTTCATCCAAAATTTTCTTGAGCACCAAAGAAAATAATAAATGTCTAACAGTTTAAGCTTCTTAAACACTGTACTCTAATGGTTGTAAAATTTTCTACTTGAGTGGTTTGTGCCTGTTCAAAGCTGGCAATGTATATGGATCGAATAGCCTGGGGTGATAATTACCCCATTTAACAGCAAAATATTGCACTTGAAATTGCATAGTATCCTTGCCATGTCACTTGTCAATCTGAAAGGTGGAAAAATAACACACTTAGAACCTGAGCACTGTTAATTCCAGTTATTTACTAATGAAGAATCTATACTACCAAATTAATGCTGCATGTTACGATAATGGTCAGCAGAAGCTGCTTGCAGATGTTTCTTTTTATTCCTCTTGCATCTCAGTCTTTAAGTAGACCAAACCAGTAGAATGTCTTTTCCTGGGTGAACTTGTAGATTCCTGTTTTATTCCTTGAATTAAAGTGCATTTTCTGGTGAGGTAGAACAATGGTAAATATTGTCATATACGGAGGTACAGGGAAAAACCTGACTTGTATACTGATCATACAGATCAGAATCAGGTTTGTTGTCACTGTCTTGTATGATATGAAATTATAAACACATGAAATTCTGCAGATGCTGGAAATCCATAGAAACACATACGAAATACTGGAGGAACTCAGTAGGTCAGGCAGCATACATGGAAATGAACAGGTCTGAAGAAGGGCCTCAGTCAGAAACATTGACTATTTATTCATTTCATGGATGCTGCCTGACCTGCTGAGTTCCTTCAGCAATTTGTGTGTGTTGACATTGAATTATTTGTTCTGCAATGACGTAGTTTACCATTAATTAACAATAAATTGTGCAAAAAAGTTAACGAGGTAATGCTTACAAATTATTCAGGAATCTATTGGCAGAAGGGAAGAAACGGTTTCTGAATCATTGAATGTGGGTCTTCAGGCTCCTGTACCACCTCTGTGATGGTGGTAATGAGAAGAGGGCATGCCCTCTTTAGTGATGGATGCCACCTTCTTGAGACACTGCATCTTAAAGATGTCCTCGATAGTGGGTAGGGCTAGTTGCATCCTCTTGTGATTCTACGTATTGAAGCCTCCATACCAGGCAGTGGTGCAGATAGTCAGAATGCTGGTAATGTGGCAAATCTGCTTAAACTCCTAAAGAAGTAGAGCTACTTGCCTGCTTTCTTCATGATTGCATCAATGTGTTAGGCCCAGGATAAATCTTTTGAGATTTTGACATCCAGGAACTTGAAGCTGCTCATCCTTTTCACCACTGACCCTCAATGAGGGCAGGAGTTTTCCTGTTTTCCTCTTCCTGATGTCCACAATCAATTCTTTGCGCTTGCTGAGGTTGACTGTAAGTTTGTTGTTGTGACTTCACTTAACCAGCTGATCTATCTCAGTCCTGTACACCTCTTTGTTACCATGTGAGATTTTGTCAGCAACAGTGGTCTCATCTGCAAATTTATAGATGGTGTTTGAGCTGTACAGTCAGGAGTTCATTAAATCAGTATATTGAGGTAGTACCAAGGAAAACAATAATGCAGAATAAAATGATACAGTTACAGAGAAAGTGCAGTCATTTAGTAAGGTGCAAGCTTAGAGCAAGGTAGATTGTGAGGTCAAGAGCCAATCTTATTGTACTGTGGGACAGCTCAGTAGTCTTTTGAAAGTGGGATAAAAGTATTCCTTGAGTCTGGTGGTACATGCTTTCAGCCTTTGAATCTTCTGCATAATGGAACAGAGGAGAAGAGATGATGTCCAGGGTGGATTGATGAAGTCTTTGATTATGCTGGCTGCTTTGTGGAGATAGCAATAAGTGTAGTTGGAGTTCATGGATGGGAGGTTAGTTTCTATGTTGTGCTGAACTACGTCCACTCCAGTTTCTTTCAGTCACAAGCAGAGCAGTTGCCATAGCAACTGTGATACATTCAGATAGGTCCTTTCCCTGGTGCATCAATTTAAAAAATATTGGTCTGATTCAAATTGGATGTGGCAAATTCCTTTAACCTCCTGAGGAAGTAGATGCACAGGTGAGCTTTCTTGGCCCTATATTTTGCCCACACATTTGCCATATTCCTGAGCATATCCATGCCAGATGTCAGGACGACTGATTGTTGAATGAATTCTGTGCTTTACGCTGCTAATTTCCTTGAAGATGGAATGTTGATCAATCCTGATCAAAGGAACAGCAACTCCAGTTCATGGTGTTGAATTACTGTCATGAAACTGTCGTGGATTGTTTGAGAAGTTGCTTGTAAATTCAACAAGTTCAAGTTTATTATCATCTTGACTGCACATATATACAAACAAATGAATCAATGTTTCTGTGGACCATGGTGCACCAATTATACACAAAACCATAAGCTATAAGAGCAGAATTAGGCCATTTGGCCCATCAAGTCTGCTCTGCCATTTCATCATGGCTGATCTATTTTCTCTTTCAACCCCAATCTTCTGTCTTCTGCCCATATCCCTTCATGCCCTGACTAATCAAGAATCTATCAACCTCTACCTTAAAAATACATAAAGACTTGGCCTCCACAGCTGCTGGTAGCAACAAATTTCACAGATCTCCATCCTAAAAGGACGTCCCTCTATTCTGAGTCTCTGTCCTCTAGTCTTGGACTCCCCCACTATAGGAAACATCTTCTCCAAATGCACTCAATTGAGAAACACAAGAAAATTTGTAGATGCTGGAAATCCAAAACAGCACACACAAAATGCTGGAGGAACAGAGCATTTATGCAGGCAGCATCTATGGGAAAGAGTAAACAGTCGACTTTTCAAGTTATGATCCTTCATCAGTGCTTCAAAGGAAAGGGAGAGAGTCAGACTAAGAAGGTGGGGGGAGGGGAGGAAGAAGTAGTACAAGGTAGCAAGTGACAGGTGAAACTAGGGGAGGGTGAAAAAAGAGGTGGGAAGTTGATTGGTAAAAGAGATAAAGGTCTAGAAAAGGAGAAATCAGTTAGGAGAGGACAGAAGACTATGGAAGAAAGGGAAGGGGGAGGAGCACCAGAGGGAGGTGATGGGTAGGTAAGAAGGCAAGGTGAGCGAGGGAAACAATAATGGTGAAGGAATGGGGATAATTGCTGGAAGTTTGAGAAATTGATGTTCATGCCATCAGGTTGGAGGCTACCCAGACACAGTATAAGGTGTTAGCTCCTCCAAGCTGAGCATTGCCTCATTGTGGCAGTAGAGGAGGCCATGGATTAACATCTCAAAATGAGAATGGAAGTGGAATTGAAATGAGTGACCAGAAGAAAATACCAACTTTTGTGGTGCATAGAGCGAAGGCACTCAATAAAATGGTCTCCCAATATACGTCGGGTCTCACCAATATACACGAAGCCATAGACAGTGGGAGCACTGGATATAGTAGATGACCTCAATAGACTTACAGGTGAAGTGATGCCTTACCTGTAGGGACAATTTGGGGCCCTGAATGGTAATGAGGGAAGGGGTGTAGGGGTAGGTGTGGCACTTGTTCTGCTTGCAAGAATAAATACTAGGAGGGGAGATACAAGTGGACAAGGGAGTCACGTGGGGAGTGATTTCCTGTGGAAAGTAGAGGGGAGGGAAAGATGTGTTTGGTGGTGAGATCCCGTTGGAAATGCTGGAAGATACTGAGAATTATGTACTGGCTGCAGAGGCTCATGGGGTGGTAGGTGAGGACAAGGGGAGCCCTATCCCTGGGGTAGCGGCGGGAGGATGGTGATGAGGGCAGCATTGATGGTGGAGAAAGGGAAGCTCCTTTCTTTGAAGGAGGAGGACATCTTAATTGTTTTGGAATGAAAAGCCTCATCCTGAGAGCAGATGCAGCAGATACAGCGGAACTGAGGGGAGGGGAATGGATCTTTACAAGTGGCAGGGTGGGAAGAGGTATATAGTCCAGATAGCTGTGAAAGTCAATAGGTTTATAAAAGATATCAGTATCTGTCTGTTGAGGCCTTTAAACATTCAAAGGGTTTCAATGAGGTCACCCTCATTCTTCTGAGTACCTGGGAGTAGAGAGCCAGAGCCATCAAACACTTCTCGAATGACAAGATTTCAATCCCTGAATTATTTTTGTGAGCTCTTTTGAACCCTTTACAATGTCAGTGTATCCTTTCTTAGAAGGAGGGCTCAAAACTGCTCAATACTCCAAGAGAGGCCTCAACATTATTTCCTTGTATTTCACAATCAGCTTTTAAAACAATATATTTCCACAATAAATAAAATACAGTTCAAAGTTAATAAAATATAATTCAAAATGCACAGGACAGGGAAACATTACAGTAAACAGCTGGCTGTCCAAGTGAAGAGACCTTGGTGGTGGCCAGATATCCATTAGTCTCACAGCCTGAAGAAAGAAGCTGTTACCTAGTCTGTTAGTTCTAATCTTGATGCTCCTGTACCATCTCCCTGATGGTGGTGGGTCAAAGAGATTGTGGGATGGGTGGTGCGAATCCTCAACAATGCTTTCTGGCATCTGATATAACTTTGATTCACATTAACCTATACTGAATAATCTAATTCTCACTTGCATCAAAGAACTTGCTATTTCTGAGTAAATTACTGCCCTGAACAGTCATATTTAATCCTAAAAAGAAATGGGATTAATTACAATTACTTTTTTTTTAAAAAAGGCAAGGTGTATAAACTAGGTGAGAGTACTGTTCCCACTCCTCTTCTTCAATTTCCCTACTCTGGCCTCTTAACTCTTCTTATCTGCCTCACAACTACCCCTAATGCTCCCCTTTCTTCTCTTTCTCCCATGCCCTACTCTTCTCCCATCAGATTCCTTCTTCTCTAGCCCTTTACGTTTCCCACCTGGCTTCACCTATCACCTTCTAGTTAGTCTTCCTCCCCATCCCCTACCTTTTTATTCTGGCATCTTCCCCCTTCCTTTCCAGTCCTAATGAAGGGTCTTTGTCTGAAACATTGACTGTTTATTAATTTCATAGATAATGCCTGACCTGCTAAGTTCCTCCAGCATTTTGTGTTTGTTGCTTTGAGTTTATCATACTGGTTTTCTTGGTGCAAGGAAAGTAAAGAAGTCTCAGGAAGGAAAAATGCTGGAAATGGGAAAAGATAACTAAAGTGAATCATAACTCTAGGTGATCTTTTTAAAAGCTAGCTCTTAATGCAGTTATTATCACTCACTCAACAGGCTGTTGAACCAGAGGGAATAACTTAACTCACCCCAGCACTGAATACACTTTCAAGAACTCTTCATCTCATTTTCTCAATATTTATTTAATATTATTATCATTTTCTTTTTGTATATACACTTTGTCTTCTGCACATTGGTTCTTTGTCTTGTGTAGTTTTTCACTGATTCTATTGTGTTTCTTTGTATTTACTGTGAATGTCTGCAAGAAAATGAATCTCGGGGTAGTATATGGTGACATACGTACTTTGATAATACATTTACTGTGAACTTTGAAAACAACATTTTATTGGTTATAGCTTTACAAGAATGTAAAGTCAAGCATTACTTTTCTCTAAGACCAGTATGTTTTTCCCCAAGTTTCAAAAAATGACTCACTAAGATGATGTTAAGATGAAGGCAAAAAAATATAATGAATAAGGGTAGATTTTATTTTGGGTGTTACCTAATTTGAAGTGTTTAAAATTTTATTGGGCATTGATGTGAAATGACATATTGAAGTTAAGCTGGGTAGTAATAAATTGAAGAAATAATAATCTAACACTTAAGCTTCTGAAAATTTACGGGCACAGTTCCAAAAGGCTATTGAGGCTCCCAAGTAGGTGCAAGAGGCAGGTACCTTGGTAACTGTCGAGAGTGAAAGGAAATAGGCAGCCAGTGCAAAGTACCCTTGTGGCCGTTCCTCTCAATAAAAAGTATACTGCTTTAGATACAGTTGTGTAGAGGGGCATCTATGAGGGGGAAGCTGCAACGACCAGGTCTTGGGCACTGTGTCTGGCTCTGTAGCTCAGAAACAAAGGGAGGGGGGAAGAAGAGGAGTGTACTAGTGATGGGGTATTCCATAATTAGAGGAGCAGAAAGCAGATTCTGTGGACATGAAGGAGACCCTGGATGGTATGTTACCTCCCAGGTGCCAGGTCAGGGATGTCTTAAATTAGAATGCACTGCACCCAAACAGGGAGAGTGAACAGCTGGAAGTCATGGTGCATATTGGTTCCAATAACATGGGTTGGAAAAGGGAGGAGGGCCTGAAGAGCAAATGTAGGGAGTTAGGCAGAAAGCTGAAAAGCAGGACCCCAGAGTAGTAATCTCTGGCTTGCTGTCTGTCACATGCCAATGAGGGTAGGAATAGGATGATTTGGCAGATAAATGCCTAAGAATTGGTGCAGGGAAAGGGTTTCAGATTTCTGGATCACCGGGATCTCTTCTGGGGAAGGTATGACCTGTACAAAATGATGGGTTACACCTGAATCTGAGGAGTATCAGTATCCTTGCTGACAGTTTTGCTGGAGCTATTTGTGATTGTTTAAACAAATTTGATGGGGAGGGGGGAATTTGACAAGAGTAATAGGGCTGAGGATTGGGTAGGTGGTATTCAAGTAGAGCAAAGTGTTGTGAGACTGTGAGGAAAGACAGGGACATGATGGGGCTAAATCACAATCAGTGGGATACCAGGAGGCCAAAGTCAAAAAGGGTGATGAATATAGGACTGAAGGTGTTGTATTTGAATGGACACAGTATCGAGAATAAGGAAGGTGATCTTGTAAAGCAGTTGGAAATTGGCAAGTATGATGTGGGCATCACTGAGTTAAGGCTGAAGGAAGATTATAATTGGGAGCTTAAAGTCCAAGGATACATATTGTATTGAGAGGACAGGCAGGTAGGCAGAGGGAATGGGGTGACTCCGTTGGTTAAAAAAAATGAAATCACATCCAAAAGAGATGACATAGGATCAGAAGGTGTAGAATCCTTGTGGTAGGATTAAAGAACTACAAGAGCAAAAAGAACCTGATGGGAATTGTATACAAGCCTCTGAATAGTAGCTAAGATGTGGGCTGCAAACTACAACGGGAGACGGAAAAGGCATGTAAGAAGGGCAATGATACAATAATCATAGGGGATTTCAATATGGAAGTAGAATGGGGAAATCTGGTTGGTGCTGAATCCCAAGAGAGGAATTTCTTTTGGCATGCCTATGTTACATACCCTGTGGGTATCTTGTGACTGTCTTATGACCATGATGTAATTGAGTATCTGGTGAGCATGATGTAATGGTCTTGTGATGGTGGGATGATGTAATTTCCCACCAGTGAGAGGTCTCATGATGAAATTTTCCCACCACTGAGAGGTCATGTGATGGCCTGTTTCAACAGGTATAAAACGGGAAAGCCCTGAGGTTACGAAGGTCAGTTCGTTGTTTAATTCATCAGTTACTCCGTTATGCTGCGTATTCGTCTCATGACGCAGTTTTGTTTTAAAGTGGAGTTTTAATTTCTATCTTAAGTCACAAAGGTTATTGCCGGCAGTTTCATCATAACGCTGCCAGTTTTAGTCCAGTCGGATAGTGAAAAATTTATTGAAGTGCAGGAAAACCCGAAGGATCAAGTAAAGTTGGTGTCGTCAGCGGTAATACAGGATCGATCTTATTTAATCTTTGTTCAAAGAAGTAGTAACCTGCATCCGAAATAGCCCCTGCATTGTGAAAGCAGAAAGGGCTGGGCGCAGTGTTATTCACCAAGGATAAGGTCAGTTTCTTTAAGCCGTTTTTATTTCCTTCATCGTAAATCCTTTGGGCAAGGCATATTTCGGCTGGGATCAACAGTAACGTCATGTCGTCGAGGAATTCATTACTACAGGGAAGTCTCTCCTAATTGACCGTGTAAATCATTGGACTTTCACATTCACCATTTTTAAGAACTGGGTTCGCATTTATCGCTTTAAGAACTGTTCGAATGGCCGTATAGCAGTTAACTTCTGGTTAAGTTAGTCATTTGTTTACTTTTCATTTGTTGTTGAGCTGAGTTTTAAATAAATGTTTCTTTGTTTATAAAAACCTGTCTTAATTCTATATTCATTGTTGCCGTATCATAACACCTATAAGATGGCTTTTTTTTAGAGCAGCTTATAATTGAGTCCACTAGGGGAATGACAATTCTGGATTGAGTGTTATGTAATGACCCAGATTTGATTAGGAAGCTTAAGGTAAAGGAACCCTTAGGAGACAGTGATCATAATATGAGAGAATTCACCCTGCAGTTTGAGAGGGAGAAGCTAAAATCTGATGTATCAGTATTACAGTGGAGTAAATGGAATTACAGAGGCATGAAAGAGGAGCTTGACCAAAGTTGATTGGAAGGGGATGCTAGCAAGGATGAGTGCAGAATAGCAATGGCTGGATTTTCTGGGGGAAATTTGGAAGGTGCACAATGGATACGTCCCAAAGATAAAGAGGACGCGGAGAGTAAATGAGAGGCATGAGTAGATATTGGACTGCTAAAAAATTGTTCTGGAGAGGTAGTAATGGGAGACAAAGAAATGATGGACTTTCCCATCAGTCTTTGCTGTGGAAGATACTGAGAGTGCCAGAAATGCAAGAACGTCTGGGCAAAAGTGAATGTTGTTGCTATTATTAAGGAGAAGGTGCTTGGGAAATTACAAAACCTGAAGGTAGATAAATCACCGGGACCAGATGGACTACAAATTCTGAAAGAGGTGGTTGAAAAGATTATGGAGGCATTACTCATAATCTTTTGAGTCATTAGATTCTGGAATGATTCTGAAGGACTCGAAGATTGCAGATGTCACTTCACTCTCCAAGAAGGGAGAGAGGCTTAAGAAAGGTAGTTATAGACCAGTTGGCCTGACTTCAGTGGTTGGTAAAATGTTGGAGTCTACTATTTGGGATGAGGCTTTGGGGTGCTCAGAGGCACATGATTAAAAAGCCAAAGTCAGTATGGTTGGGAAATGGACAAAAGTGGCAGATGGAATATAATGTTGGGAAGTGTTTTGCCTTGCATTTTGGTACAAGAAATAAAGGACTATTTTCTAAATGGAGAGAAAATTCAAAGATCAGACATGCAAGAGACCCTTGTATAGGATTTCTTAACTTGCAGGTTGAGTCAGCAGTAAGGAAGACAAATGCAATGTTAACATTCTGAGAGGACTAGAATACAAAAGCAAGGATGCAATACTTAGGCTCTATAAGACATTGGTCAGACTGCGCTTGGGATATTGTGAGCAGTTTTGGGCCCTCCTTGTCTAAGAAAAGATACACTGGCATTGGAGAGGATCCAGAAGAGGTTCATGAGAATGATCCCAGGAATGCAAAGGTTAACATTTGAGGAGCATTTGATGGTTCTGGTCTGTAGTTACTGGTATTTAGAAGAATGAGTGGGTGCATCTCATTTTAACCTATTGAATATTGAAACATCTGGATTGAATGAATGTGGAGAGGATGTTATCTAGAGTGGGGGATACTTGAGTTTCCTCTGGGTATTCCGATTCCCCTCCCCCACATTTTGAAGACATGCAGGTTAACAGGTTAATTGGTCACATGGGTTGTAATTGGATTGTGCAGGCTGATTGGCTTGTTACCATTCTGTATCTCTAAATTTAAAAAAAAATTAAAAAGGAAATAAAATAAGATCAATTCTCACTCTTCTAAACACCAGAAAATATTATCCCAACCTGTTTAGCTTCACTTGATAGGACAACCATCTCATACATTGACAGAAGATTTGCAGATGCTGGAAATCTTAAGCAATAGCACAAAATATTGGAGGAGCTCAGCAGGCTTCTATGGAAGGGAATAAACAGTCAATTTAAAGTTGAGGAACTGCTATCTACTCTATCTATTCCTCTTATAATCTTATACACTTCTATCAAATTGCCTCTCATCCTACACACACAAAATACTGGTGGAACACAGCAGGCCAGGCAGCATCTATAAGGAGAAGCACTGTCAACATTTCGGGCCGAGACCCTTTGTCCTGACAGTTGACAGTGCTTCTCCTTATAGATGCTGCCTGGCCTGCTGTGTTCCACCAGCATTTTGTGTGTGTGTTGTTTGAACTTCCAGCATCTGTAGATTTCCTCGTGTTGCCTCTCATCCTCCTCCTTTGCTCCAAAGAGAAAAACATTTCCTCATAAGACATGTTCTCTAATCCAGGCAGCATCCTGATAAATCTCCTCTGCACCCTCTTTAATGCTTCCACATCCTTCCTATAATGAGGCAACCAGATCTGAACACACGACTCCAATTGTGGTCTAACTAGAGTTTAACAGAGTTGCAGCATCAACTCTAGAGTTAAAGGACAAGATAGAGTAGATGTTTCAAATAGTGTGAGAGTCTTGATCCAAAGGGCACAGCCTCAGAGTAGAAGGATGCCCCTGTAGAACAGAGATGAGGAGGGATTTATTTGGCTAGAGGGTGGTGAGTCTGTGGAATTCATTGCCACAGACAGTATATTTACAGTGGGGTTGATAGGTTCTTGATAGTGAGGGTATCAAAGGTTCCAGAGAGAATGAGGTTGAGAGAGATCATAACTTGATGGGCTGGATGGCCTAATTCTGTTCCTATATCATATGGTCTTGTATGTGATTTTAAATGTAATAATACATCTAGAATCCTTGATGCTTTCTGAAATGGTCCATTGAACCACTTAGATAGGGATGGGCAATAAATACTATCCTTGCCAACAGTTCCTGGATTATATAAAGATAGTTTTATGTACTGCTGATACTTAAATGCTCACTTCAGCCATAAGCTATCTTGATTTCCACCCCCTTAGATTGTTTCATTTTATGTGTTATGATTATTGCCTAGAAACCCATAAACTCTGTGATATCACTTTGGAATTTCCTATTTGCAAGCTGTGCATTGAAGGTTTTTTGTCCAGTTATAATTAATGGGGATAATTTAATTAAGGCAGTAAAAATCAACCTTTACTTAACAAAATCATTTGAATTATTTATAAGAGTTTATTTGAGTTAGTCCTGACGAAGGGTCTTAGCCCGAAACGTTGACAGTGCTTCTTTCTATAGATGCTGCCTGGCCTGTTGCATTCCACCAGCATTTTGTGTGTGTTGCTTGAGTTATTTATTGCTATGTTTGCACACTTCACATTTTTGCAATGAAGTATAGCTTGCATTTTGAGTAGGCTGCTGAGAGTCTGATATATCCTTGCAGGAAAGTTTTAAAACTTATTAACACATACAAAATGATGGAGGAACTGAGCAAGCCAGGCAGCATCTGTGGAAAAGGGTACAGATGATGTTTCTGCAGGACTGGAGGAAAAAAAGCTGAGGAGAAGATTTAAAAAGTGGGGGAAGGGGAGAGGGAACACAAGGTAATAGGTGAAACCTGGAGGAGGAGGGATGAAGTGAAGAGCTGGGAAATTGATTAGTGAAAGAGTCAAAGGCCATGGAAAAAAGAAAAGGGGAGAGGAGCACCAGAGGGAGGTGATAGGCCAGCCTGGAGATAAGGTGAGAGGAAAAGGATGGGAAATGCTGAAGAACAGTGGATGGTGGGGGTTATTACTGGAAGTTTGAGAAATTGATGTTCATACCACCAGGTTGGAGGCTACCTGAATAGAATATAAAGTATTGTTCCTCCAATCTAAGTGTGGCTTCATCACGGCAGTGGAGGAGGCCATAGGTGGACATATTGGAATGAGAATGGGAAATGAAAGTAAAATGGGCAGCCAATGGGAGATCCTGCTTTTTCTGGTGGATGGAGTGTAGGTGCTTGGCGAAGCTGTCTTCCAGTCTACATTAGGTCTCACCAGTTTACAGGAGGCCACACTAGGAGCACCAGACACAATAGGCGACCTCAACAGACTCACAGGTGAAGTGTCGCCTCATCTGGAAGGATTGATTAGGACCCTGAATGGTAGTGAGGGGGGACATGTAGGGGCGGGTGTAGCTCTTGTTCTGCTTGCAAGGATAATGCCAGGAGGGAGATCAGTGGGGAGGGACAAATGGACAAGGGAGTTGCTTAGGGAGCTATCCCTGCGGAAATCAGAAAGTGGGGGGTAGGGAAAGATGTGCATGGTGGTAGGATCCCATTAGAGATGGTGCAAGCTTTGGTGAGTTATGTGCTGGACCCAGAGCCTGGTGTGGTGGTAGATGAGGACAAAAGGAACCCTTTCCCTGGTAGGGTGGCAGACGTGCGTGAAATGAAAGAGATGCAGTTGAGGGTAGCGTTAATGGTGGAGGAAGAGAAGCCCCTTTATTTGGAAAAAGGTGAACATCTCCTTTGTTCTAGAATGGAAGAAGCCTCATCCTGAGAGCAGATGCAGCGTAGACAGAATAATTGAGAGAAGGGGGTGGCATTTGTACAAGTAACAGGGTGGGAAGAGGTATAGTTCAGGTAGCTGTGAGAGTTCATGGGATTATAATGGACATTCCAGAACGAAGGAGGTGTCTTCCTAAGTCTGCATTTAACCCATCCTTCCACCACCCTACCAGGGATAGGGATTGAATTGACATTATTTCTTATATCCTTCACATACATGAGGAGTAAAAATCTTTTATGTTATGTTTCTGTCAAAATGTGCAATTTATAGTAATTTGTAATTATTTATAATAAATAGAACAGTCAATGTAACATAGAAATATACTCAAATCAGCGTGAGTTAATCAGTCTGATGGCCTGGTGGAAGAAGCTGTCCCGGAGCGTGTTGGTCCTGGCTTTCATGCTACGGTACTGTTTCCCGAATAGTAGTAGCTGGAATAGATCGTGGTTGGGGTGACTCGGGTCCCCAATGATCCTACTGGCCCTTCTTACACACCTGTCTTTGTAAATGTCCTGAATCATGGGAAGTTCACAACTACAAATGCGCTGGGCTGTCCACACCACTCTCTGCAGTGGTGTGATTAAGGGAGGTACAGTTCCCATTCCAGGCAGTGATGCAGCCAGTTAGGATGCTCACAATTGTGCTCCTGTAGAAATTCCTTAGGATTTGGGGGCCCATACCAAACTTCCTCAACTGTCTGCTGTGAAAGAGGCGCTATTGTGCCTTTTTCACCACACAGCTGTTGGGTACAGACCACGTGAGGTTCTCAGTGATGTGGATGTCGAGGTACTTAAAAATGTTTATCCTCTCAACCCCAGATCCATTGATGTCAATAGGGATTAGCCCGTCTCCATTCCTCCTGTAATCCACAACCAGCTCCTTTGTTTTTGTGACATTGAGGGAGAGGTTTTTTTGACACCACTGTGTCAGAGAGATGACTTCTTCCCTGTAGGCCACCTCGTTATTGTTTGAGATTAGGCCAATCAATGTATTATCGTGGGCAAATTTAATCAGCAGATTTGAGCTGTGGGTGGCGACATAATCATGGATATACAGGGAGTAAAAGAGGGGACTTAGTACACAGCCCTGAGGGGCTCCTGTATTGACTGTCAGAGGGGTGGAGGGCCCACTCTTACCATCTGCTGGTGATCTGACAGGAAGTCCAGGATCTAGCTGCAGAAGGCAGGGTCACGGGGGTTCCTCGTCCTCACCTACCACTCTACCAGCCTCTGTATCCAGCACATAATTTTCCCAAACTTCCGCCATCTCCAACAGATCCCATCATCAAGCACATCTTTCCCTTCCCCCATTTTCTGCTTTCTGCAGGGATTACTCCCTACGCGACTCCCTTGTCCATTTGTCCCTCCCCACTGATCTCCCTGCTGGTTCTCATCCTTGCAAGCAGAACTGGTGCCGCACCTGCCCTTATACCTCCCTCATTCAGGGTCCTAAGCAGTCCTTCCAGGTGAGGTGACACTTCAGCTGTGAGTCTGTTGGGTTCATATACTGCATCCGGTGCTCCTGGTGTGGCCTCTTGTATATTGGTGAGACCCGACCTAGATAGGGAAACCACTTCGCTGAGGTCCTACACGCTGCCAGAACAAGTGGGATCTCCCAGTGGCTGCTCATTTTAATTCCACTTCTCATTCCCATTCCAATATGTCCATCCATGATCTCCTCCACTGTCATGATGAGGCCGCACTTAGGTCGGAGGAACAACACCTTGTATTTGTTTGGGTAGCCTCCAACCTGATGGCATGAACAATGATTTCTCAAATTTCCACTAATGCCCACCAATCCCACTCTGTCTCCATTTCCCATCCCCTTTTTCCTCTCTCACCTTATCTTCTTGCTGGCCCATCACCTCCCTCTGGTGCTCCTCTCCCCTTTTTCTTTCTTCCATGGTTTCTTTCACCAATCAACTTCCCAGCTCTTTACTTCATCTCTCCTCCTCCTCCAGGTTTCACCTATCACCTCGTGTTTTTCTCTCTCTCTCCCTCCCCTTCCCCCACCTTTTAAATCTACTCCTCAGCTTATTCTCTCCAGTTCTGCTGAAGGGTTTCGCTCCGAAACATGACTGTACTCTTTTCCATAGATGCTGCCTGGCCTGCTGAGTTCCTCCAGGATTTGGTGTGTGTTGCTTGGATTTCCAGCGTCTGCACATTTTCTCTTGCTTATGATTTTAAAACTTGTGTCTTTTTCATATTTTACAAATGCATTTTACATTGCTAGTATTGTTTTAGTATAAGATAATTGTTACAGATTGTTCCAGTCAAGATCCCAGACGAGTTGAACTTGAATTCCGGGGGACCAATATCCTGGTGGTAAGGTTTGCTAAGGCTTTTGGGGAGAGTTTAAACTAGGATTGCTGGGGGGGTGGGAACCAAACTGAAGAGACAGAGCAAGAGATGGTTGGCTCACAAATAGAGAAAGCTTGGAGACAGTGCAAGAGGGAGGATAGGCAGGTGATAGATGGTTTGAGATGTGTCTACTTTAATGCAAGGAGTGTTGTGAACAAAGCGGATGAGCTTAGAGCATGGATCAGTACTTGGAACTAAGATGTTGTGACCATTACAGAGACTTGGATGGCTCAGGGGCAGGAATGGTTACTTCGAGTGCCAGCTTTAGATGTTTCAGAAAGGACAGCGAGGGAGGCAAAATAGGTGGGGGCGTGGCACTGTTGATCATGGGTAGTGATCAGCTGCAGAAAAGGAGAAAACATGGAGGGATTGTCTATGGAGTCTCTGTGGGTGGAAGTTAGAAACAGGAAGGGGTTAATAACGCTACTGGATGCTTTTTATAGACCACCCAATAGTAACAGGGACATTGAGGAGCAGATAGGGAGACAGATTCTGGAAAGGAGTAATAATAACAGGATTACCATGGTGGGAGATTTTAATTTCCCAAATATTAATTGGCATGTCCCTAGAGTGAGGGGTTTAGATGGGGTGGAGCTTGTTAGGTGTGTTCAGGAAGGTTTCTTGACACAATATGTAGATAAGCCTACAAGTGGAGAGGCTGTACTTGATCTGGTATTGGGAAATGAACCTAGTCAGGTGTCAGATCTCTCAGTGGGAGAGCATTTTGGAGATAGTAATCTCAATTCTATCTCCTTTACCATAGCATTGGAGAGGAATAGGAACAGACAAGTTTAGGAAAGTGTTAAATTGGGGTAAGGAGAAATATGAGGCAGGAACTTGGAAGCATAAATTGGGAACAGATGATCTCAGGGAAATGTACAGAAGAAATGTGGCAAATGTTCAGGGGATATTTGTGTGGAGTTCTGCATAGGTATGTTCCAATGAGACAGGGAAAGGATGGTAGGGTACAGGAACCGTGGTCGACAAAGGCTGTTGTAAATCTAGTCAAGAAGAAAAGAAGAGCTCACGAGAGGTTCAAAAAACTAGGTAATGATAGCGATCTAGAAAGTTATAAGGAGCTTAAGAATGAAATTAGGAGAACCAGAAGGGGCCATGAGAAGGCCTTGGCAGACAGAATTAAAGAAAACCCCAAGGCATTCTATAAGTATGTGAAGAGCAAGAGGATAAGACATGAAAGAATAGGACCAATCAAATGTGACAGTGGAAAAGTGTGTATGGAACCAGAAGAGATAGCAGAGGTACTTAATGAGTACTTTGCTTGAGTATTCACTATGGAAAAGGATCTTGGCGATTGTAAGGATGACTTGCAGTGGACTGAAAAGCTTGAGCATGTAGATATTAAGAAAGAGGATGTGCAGGAGCTTTTGGAAAACATCAAGTTGGATAAGTCACTGGGACCGGACAAGATATAACCCAGGCTATTGTGGGAGACAAGGGAGGAGATTGTTGAACCTCTGGCGATGATCTTTGCATCATCAATGAGAATGGGAGAGGTTCCAGAGGGTTGCAGATGATGTTCCTTTATTCAAGAAAGGGAGTAGAGATAGCCCAAGAAATTATAGACCAATGAGTCTTACTTTAGTGGTTGATAAGTTAATGAAGAAGATCCTGAGAGGCAGGATTTATGAACATTTGGAGAGGCATAATATGATTAGGAATAGTCAGCATGGCTGTGTGAAAGGCAGGTCGTGCCTTACAAGCCTGGTCGAATTTTTTTGAGGATATGACTAAACACAAAGGTAGAGCTGTAGATGTAGTGTATATGGATTTCAGCAAGGCTTATTGAGAAAGTAAGGAGACATGGGATCCAAGGGTACATTGCATCCAGAATTGGCTTGGCGACAGAAGACAAAGGGTGGTTGTAGATGGGTCATACTCTACCTGGAGACTGGTGACCAGTGTTGTGCCTCAGGGATCTGTTCTGGGACCCCTACTCTTTGTGATTTTTATAAATGATCTGGATGAGGAAGTAGAGAGATGGGGTTAGTAAGTTTGCTGATGATGCAAAGGTTGAGGGTGTTGTGGATAGTATGGAGGGCTGTCAGAGGTTACAGCGGGACATTGATAGGATGCAAGAGAACTCTACTGGCTGTCGATGGAGTAGCTGTGTTTTTATAACTGCTCCTACTCTACTTAATTTACTGTTTCCAACTTGTTTTGATAAGTTACTTATAAACGCAATATTGTTTTACGATGAGGGTTTCCAAAGCTGCTAAAAAAGAAGAGGACCCTCCTATAACTTTGGAATCTATTATGGAGGCACCTCGGAAGCACTAAAATGAACTTTCAGAGGAGTTCCAGCAGAAATTCAAGCAACTCAGCGCTGAATTTAAACAATTGGATGTAAAATTAGATTCTATTTCAAAAAACTTTGTGAACACGATAAACGGATAATAGAGAATGAAGACACTTTGACGATGTTGGATGTGAAAATTGATGACCTGGAAATGATCTGTGATAAACACTCAAAGGTTAATGAAAAATTAAGACAGAAGATTATCGACTTAGAAATAGATGCAGAAGAAATAATTTACGAATTCTGGGTTTTAAAAAGTTAATGGAAGGTAATCAGCCTTCAGAATTTTTTGCAAACCTTTTGGCTAACTTATTTCCGAATATTTTAAAATTGCCACCCAAAATATACCCAGCTCATAGATCGCCATTACCGAGACCTCCTCCAGAAGAACAACCCCGTTCAGTGATAATCTGTCTTCACGACTTTCAAACAAAGGAACTTTTAATTTGTGAATCTTGTCGGAAAGGTATGATTGATTATGAAGGCCAGAAGATCAGAATTGTGGAGGATTTTTCACCCGAGGTGTTGAATGAAGGCTTCAAGTTTAAAAAGGTTATGTCCGAATTGTATAATAAAGGTTTTAAACCTACTCTTTGTTACCCCACTCATCTTAGAATCATTTTGAAAAATGCTTCTCAGAAATGGTTCTGTTTGACTCAAGAGGTGCAGAATTTTTTAATTTCTGAATTAGTATCAGGAATTTAACTGTTCAGTAATTCCCTACGTAAATCCATGTTGCGTTTGCCTGATGGATCCTTTTTTTAGAATTAGCAGTCTCACTGTTCATTACTTTCTTTTCTGAATAATTGTGTTTTTTTACTTTTGGTATACCTTCATATCTATTTTTTTTTGTACTTTTATTTCTTTGCTTAGAAAATTAAGGATTTAACATTAGTAAGTTTTCTTTGAGTTAATAATTTCCAAGTTAATATGTTCTGAATTTTCTTAATTCTTTTTAATATTTTATACTATATTTTTTCATGCGTTTTTTTTTTAATAAGTTTAATTTTGCTCTATTTTTTGTTGTGCCTTGTTGGAATGCAGTTAGCCTTGAAAATTTTTTGGAGCTCAGTCAGCAGATTGTTTTGGGAGGGTAATGTGGGTAGATTTAGTTGTCGACTGCCCTTTGGTCGACTTTCTCTCTTTGGGTGGGGGTGGGTGGTGAATTTCTTCTTTTCTATCAGCTGTTTGGTTCTCTTAGCTTCATTTGTTGCTTGGTTACTTTATCTTAAAGCTCATTGTTTGGATTTAATATATATTCCAGCGGTTTTTATTCTAACCTCTCTTTTAAGTAATATTTAAAATGGATCATGCTATAAATTTACTTAGTTTTAATGTGAAAGGATTAAACCACCCTGTGAAAAATAATAAGATATTTAATTAAGAAATTGAATGTCTCAATTATTTTTTTACACAAGAAACACGTGTTTGTAAATGTGATAATTTACATCTTTTCAGCCGTTGGAAGGGCTTATTTTTTCATTCCTCCTTTCAGGCTAAGGCCAGAGGAGTTTCGATTCTTACAGACAGTTCAGTTTCTTTTGTTCAACATAATGTAATGTTTGACACCAATGGGCATTTTATTATAGTCTCAGGGAAATTAGATAATAAATTAATGGTTTTTGCTAATTTGTATACCCTGAATATAGACGATCCAGGCTTTTTTGAACATTTTTTCCCGCTTTTACCAGACTTAAGTTTATATTTTTTGGTTTTAGGAGGAGACTTCCACTGCTGTTTAGATCCTGTTTTAGATCTCTCATCTTTTAAATGATTGACTTTTAGTAGATCTGCCTCCTTTATCCAATCTTTTCTAATGAAATGTGATATTGTTGATATTTGGCGCTTTTTGCATCCAACAGATAAAGAGTATCATTTTTTTCTCATGTTCATCATACGTATTCCAGGATTGATTATTTTTTCTGTTGAGTCAATTGATTCCATTGGTTTCTTTTCTTTTTACAATATCTTTATTCAGAAGAAAAAAACAAGATTTATAGAGTGCAACACATAGATACATCTCAACATAACTTGTGTACATTCATATATTGTAATGAAATTGATCAAAATGTTATAGCATAACACATAAAGGTATCATACATCATAAAATAAATTTTTTATATAAAAAATGTCAACCCCCTACCAACTACCAAAGAAAAAAGCTGATGGATGATAATGGATAATTAGGAAAAAAAACATATTCGCTTAAGAAGAGAAGATAAAAATATACATAAAAGTCTGTGCACTGTTAAACTTTATAAATTGGAAAAGTAATTTAGGAAAGGTCCCCAGATATCATAAAAAGATTGTTTCAAATTTAAGACTGAGCGGCGGATCTTTTCTAAATTTAAATAAGACATAATATCACGTAGCCATTAAAGATGTGTAGGAGGGATAGACTCCTTCCATTTAAGCAAGATTACTCTTCTTGCTAAAAGAGAGGTAAAAACTAAAACCTGTAGGTTAGGAGTATTTAAAGTTATATCTTCATTTGCAATAATACCAAACAAGGCAGTAAGGGGATTTAGGTCAAATTGGACCCTAAAAAGTTGGTTTGATCCTGTGAATATAAAGAAATTGTTGTTTCAGATCATGCCCCTGTGTTTTTATTTTTAAATCTTCTGGGTGTCTCCAAAATAAACAGAATTGGTGTTTTAATCCAACTCTGTTATCTGACAAGGATTTAAAATTTTTTTTGGAGAGACAAATTACTCTTTTTATTTTGAAGAGAATACACTGAGAGAAAAGCTAATAAGGAGAAAATTGAAATAGCCAATCAGTTGAAACAATTAGACCAAAAATATGCTTTGGCTCCAGATCCTGTTTTATAGAAAAGTCATGTTGAAATTAAAAATAAATACGATCTGCTTTTAACTTATCCAATTGACACTCAACTTTTAAAAGATAAAAGTCAGTTTTACATTCATGGAGATAATACAGGTAAACTATTGGCTAATCAATTAAAGACCTTTATAGTTAAGCACCAAATTAAAGAAATTTGTAAAACTAATGGTGTTAAACATCTGATCATTTAGAAATAAACGATACTTTTTGAGAGTTCTATTCTAAACTTTATAGTTCTGATCCTCCTAAAGATAATATTGTCATGAATAATTTCTTAGATCGATTAAACATTCCTACACTTTCTGATGATAATCAAAAATTGCTGGATCAACCCATTTCTTATGAGGAAATTGCCGAGGTTGTTCACTCTTTGCACTCAGGGAAGGCTCTGGATCCTGATGGATTTTCTGGAGAGTTTTATAAGGCATTTGTCTCTTTGCTTATACCTCACTTATATTCAGTCCTTTCGGACTCTTTTAAATTAGGTAAGTTGCCACAATCTTTTTATGAAGCCTCTATTTCGCTTATTCATAAAAAGAATAAAGATCCAACTGAATTTTCTTTTTATAGATTCCTAATGTTTTAAATTTCCCCTAATGTATCCTGTGCCAAATTTAATTTGTGTTTTTTCTCTAGTTCCTTCAGCCTATTTTGTAGTTCCGTTAATGTTTTATTCCTTATTTTTTCTTATATGAAGATATCACTATAATTTTCCCTCTTAAGACAGCCTTCAGAGTATCCCATAAAATGGGAGGTGAAACCTCTCCATTATCATTAAATTCTAAGTAGAGACCAATTTCTTTTTTAAATTTGTTCCTTAAAGTACGGATCATTGAGTAGACTTGAATTTGGTTTCCAAATAGTATTCTTTGGTTGTAGGTTAAAATCAACAGATAGATATATAGATGCATGGTCACTTACATCTATTATCCCAATTCCACAGGTGTTTATTTTGTCTTTGTCTTTTCCAAATGTTATGAAATAGTCTATTCTTGTTTATACAGAATGGGGAGCAGAATAATGAGTGTAATCCCTTCTGTCAGGGAAAAGATCCCTCTATATATCAATTAAACCAACATCCTCAAAAAGAGTATTAACTTTCTTATGTAAGGATTTTGTTTCATAGGTTTTTTTTATTGGAAGAGTCTAAGTTTGGTTGTAATTGTAAATTTAAGTCTCCCCCACATATCAGGAGACCTTCTGTTTCCGCTACCATAATATCAGTATTTTCTGAAAGAAACCAGTATCACTTCCCGGGGATGTGTATATATTCAATAAAGTAACCAAATTTCCATCTATATTCCCCCTTACCAGAATATATCTGCCCTCTTTATCTCCCATTTTGAATACTTCTTCAAAATTTAGCTTACTTGAGATAAGAATAGCAACTCCTCTCCTATGTCCTGATTTATATGAGGAAAAAAACAAATTAGTGAAGCCCATTCTCTTTAGTTTTCTATGCTCATTATCACTTAAATGAGTTTCCTGTAAATATACTACATTGGCTTGTTCTTTTTTCATTTTGGATAAAATTCTATTACCTTTGGTTGGATTTAATAGCCCATTGACATTAAAAGAAATGAATTTTACCTTGTCCTTAGCCATCTGTATTTATCTGTCAATGTATCATTGAAATTAGAATAAAACTTCTATCTACTCCCTGAACAAATAAGAACCAAGAAACGCAAATAATAACAAAAATGGCAACGAATGTGTGATTCCAAGGCTGAGGCCTCTGGTAGATGACCCTGCGTTGAGCTAGAGGAAATGTCTACCTGTGGGGGATAACCCCTTCTACTTGTGAGTTGAGAGCCCCCATTGCAGTATTCATAAAAGTCAATGAACAAATCCATTACACAGAAAAGGTTTCCATGTGTACTCCTCATATACATACATACATACATACACACACACACACACACACACACACACACACACACACACACACACACACACACACACACACACACACACACTCATTTTGGTGGGGCAAAAGAAGTAAGTGAGCAAATAAAGAAGAACAACTAAGTAATATAAAATCCACATAATAAGTATTTCTCGAAATAGGTATATCACCGTCTACTTTTGCTTCCGTTTAGCTTCTCAACATTTTTAAAGTTAACCAAACCTTATGGCTCTTCTGGAGGAGGTGAGGACTGTCTTTGGAAAACACCTGGTCTCTTCCTGATATACTCCTCTCGGCCTCCTCCCGTCTCCTGCCTTCTCGATTCTCGCACTATTTCCCAAGCGGAGCGGGATAATTCCTCTGCCAGGCTTTCCCTCAGTTTGATCACGCTGATGGGCAACCCTCTGGCCTTTGTGTCTGTAGTCGCCTCTTCCACTGTCTGGTACAACCATGTACCGTCTTCACAAAACACTCGAAGTTTAGCAGGGTATGGAGTTTGAAATCTAATCCTTTCTTGCATTGGTACTCGCTTTACTTCAGAGTATTCTTTACGTTTCTGCAGGACTGCGGGGGGGGGGGGGGATAATCTTGATCGAAATATATTAATTTATCGTCCAAAAGCATCCTCTTCTTACCCCAGGCTCTTCATAGAATCTCCACCTTGGTACTGTACTGAAGGAATTTAATTATTATTGAACGTGGCTTATCTCTGGTAAGCTTCAGGACGAGCACGCGATGCGCTCTCTTAATTTCCAGCTCCATAGTTGAGGGAAGCTCCAGTGTGTCCTGCAGCAACTTTCCGACAAACTGTCATAGACAAGCCCTCTGCTCCTTCGGGAACATTGTATATTCTGATATTTTTCCGCCGTGATCTTCCCTCCAGGTCAAGCAGTTTACCTTCTTGGTGATTTAATATTTTTATTGTCTTACTCAGCATTCGTTCCACGTTTTGAACGCGATCTTCCACCTTCTCAATTCGAGTCTTTGCCACCGCTATTTTTTGATTGATGTTGGCGAGCTCTGACTTAATATCATGTAGCTGCTGCTTTATATCTTTTTGGAACTCCCTTATCTCTTTCAGAATTTTGATCATGTTCACCGCTTTGCCTGAACGAGGCCCAGCGTCCGCCTCGCTAGCACGCGGTTGGGTTGGAGAGCCGCTCGCTGCACTCCTCTTGGCCGCAGGCTCCGCAGTGTCACTTTTTTTATTTCCATTCTTTTTCCCCATTCTTGCTCCTCTTTTCAGGTCAAATATTTTTCGAAAAATACTGTGTTTGATGGGTTAACTGGGCTTAATACGCATTTTTCTGGAGGAGCTAGTGACTTAAGTTGCCATTCTTGACGATGACGTCACTGGAAACCTCACCTGTTTTTATTCCTAAATCCTTTTTTGATTCTCTGGATTCTATTATATCTTCTTATATATAAATATATATATGGAAAAATAAAATTTCTCGATTAAATAAAGTTCATCTTCAAAAAGCTAAAAAGAATGGAGGTTTAGCCTTACCCAATTTTAAGTTTTATTACTGGGCAGTCAATATACGGAATCTTACGTTTTGGCTACATTATATTAATCGAGAGGACTTGTCCGGTCTGGGTTTCTTTAGAAGCTAATTCTGTTAATATATTTTCTATCATTTCTCTTCTTGGATCCTTAATTCCTTTATCTTTAAGTAACTTAACTGATAATTTTATACTTAAACACACTTTGAGCATTTGGGTAAAATTTAGAAAATATTTTGGTTTATTGAGTTTTTCACTTGCAAGTCCCTTTTTTTCCTATTTTTTTAAAACCTTCTATGACTGATGTAGTTTTTAAAGAGTGGAATAGATTGGGTATTAAATGTTTTCAGGATTTGTTTGTTGGAGATAGTCTCTCTTCAACTGAACAACTGTCAGCTAAGTATAGCCTACCCAAAACCTACTTTTTTTCAATATTTACAAATTAGAGACTTTTTGCATTCTCAAGTACATACATTTCCTAAAAGTCCAGGTAAGAATTTACTTGATACAATTTTTAATTTGAAACCCTTCTATAATAGATCTATATCTAATATTTATGGTATGTTGGGAATGAGAAATATTCCTTTAGACAAAATTAAAAATATCTGGGAATAAGATTTACAGATTCCAATTTCTGAGGATACTTGGAATGAAATTTTTAAATTGGTTAATACCTCAGCATTTTGTGCCTGTCATTCCATTCTACAATTTAAAGTGGTTCATAGGGCCCACATGACTAAAGATAAGTTGTCTCGTTTTTATTCTGATATATCTCCCTATTGTGATAGATGTAACAATGGAGAAGCTTCGCTAATTCATATATTTTGGACTTGTCCGAGTCTTGAAAAATACTGGAAAGAAGTATTCAGTGCTTTTTAAGGTAAATTTTAAACCTAATCCTTTGACTGCCTTATTTGGTATTGTTGGAGGAAATTATATTATTTTGGAGACACATGATTCGCACATTTTGGCTTTTATTTCTCTTACAGCCAGGAGGGCATTATTGCTTAAGTGGAAGGATGTCACTCCGCCTAATCACACTCATTGGTTAAATGATGTTATGTCATGTTTAAATTTAGAGAAGATTAGCTGTTCAATTTCTGAACCTAGACAAGATATTTTAACATTGTGGGGACCTTTTTTTGAATTATTTTCAAAATCTTTGATTTGCTATTAAGCACAGATGTTGGCTAATAATATGTTTTTCTATATGTTAAGGATTTGTTTTCCCTTTTTTAACCAAACAGCTGTTTTTTTTTTCTGGTAGTGGGTTTAGATTCTTTTGTATAATAAAATTATCTTTTTTCAGTATTATGTTTAAATTTAATTTATACTTTACATGAAGTAATGAGACTATATTTGTGATTCCAATATATTGTAATCAATATTATATATCCTACTGTACTCTGTATTCTTTATGTAAGAAATCAATAAAAATATTGAAAAAGAAAAAAGGATGCAAAACTGGGCTGAGAAGTGGCAGATGGAGTTCAACCCAGATATGTGTGAGATGGTTCATTTTGGTAGGTCAAATATGATGGCAGAATATAGCATTAATGGTAAAACTCTTGGCAGTGTGGAGGATCTTGGGGTCAGAGTCCACAGGACGCTCAAAGCAGCTGCGCAGGTTGACTCCGTTGTTAAGAAGGCATAAGGTGTATTGGCCTTCATCAATCAAGTGATTGAGTTTAAGAGCCGAGAGATAATGTTGCAGCAATAGAAGGACCCTGGTCAGACCCCACTTGGAGTACTGTGCTCAGTTCTGGTCGCCTCACTCCAGGAAGGATGTAGAAGCCATAGAAAGGGTGCAGAGGAGATTTACAAGGATGTTGCCTGGATTGGAAGCATGCCTTATGAGAATAGTTTGAGTGAACTTGGCCTTTTCTCCTTGGAACGACGGAGGGTGAGAGGTGACTTGACAGAAGTGTATAAGATGATGAGTGGTATTGATTGTGTGGATTGTCAGAGGCTTTTTCCCAGGGCTGAAATGGCTAGCATGGGAGGGCACAGTTTTAAGATGCTTAGAAGTAGGTACAGAGGAGATGTCAGGGGCAAGTTTTTTAGCAGAGAGTGGTGAGTGCATGGAATGGGCTGCCAGTGATGGTGGTGGAGGCAGATACAATAGGGTCTTTTAAGAGACACCTGGACAGGTACATGCAGCTCAGAAAAATAGAGGGCTATGGGTAACTTTAGGTAATATCTTAGGTAAGGACATGTTCAGCACAGCTTTGTGGGCCGAAGGGCCTGTATTGTGCTGTAGGTTTTCTATGTTTCTAAGATGCTACCCAGCTGCAGTTTCTGTTGGTGTCATGGCTCAGACTTGGTGTCTTTTTTAAACTCTTGTAGGGATGGTTTTGAGGACAGAACAGTGAATTAATGGTCAGATTAGGGTTGAGGAACAGCAAGTGTGTGATAATTCATACCGGAGTCCACGTCTGAGTCCTTCATGATCTCTGTGGATGGATATCAGGATGGTAAGTGCTATGATGAAGACCATTGAGCTCAAAGGCTGATGACCCCCAGGTCAGCAGGCCCTGGGATCTGAGGTCTGTGTAGACAGGAGGCATGAGGGCAACTGACCCCCTAGGTCAGTAAGTCTGGAGATCAGGCTCCCATTAGAGGTGAGTCCTAGAGTCTGTACTGAAAATTGAAGCCTGAAGTCAACGAGTTTTTAAGTCGAGGCCTGAAGGCAAATTCCTATGTGAGAGTCCACTGGGAATGTCAGATTTGCCCTCTTGAAGAAGAGGCTTATTTTGCAGTACTTGTTTTGTTGTTCTGCTCAGCATTGTGGGGATGCTGTGTTGGCAACAGAATGAGTGGCAACACTTGTGTGGCTGCCTCCAGCACATCCTCGGTGTGATGGTTGTTAACGCAAATGGCGCATCTCACTCTATGTCTTGGATGTGCATGTGATAAATACTGTAAATGAATCTGAAATCATTTCAATTGACTATCTATAGGTAGGACTTGTTCAAGGGATAGGTTTTCAGCTGTTAATCACAGAGTCACAAGACTATTGTCAAAATTCATGACAGCGCAGTATTTCAGGTTATGTCCACATCTGTCAGAAATGGAGCCCTTTTGATACCTCTGCATCTCCACTCTGTGTCTGCAGACTCTGATTCTGTCTCCAAGTGCTCATCCATTCTCGTCAGTTGATATGTCGCTGATTGAGTGACCCAGGAATGTGGCAGAGATCCAGTTAAAGTACCTTTGAGACAGTCCGCTTTCAGAAAATGTTGAATAGTAGTTACAGAGTCATTAATTTCCATGTCTCTATGATGGTGTTTATGTTCTAAGCAAGCCTTTGTTTTGTGGTTGTATATTGTATACACGCTTAGATAATAAATGTACTTTAAACTTTGAACTTTTTCCATTTATTATCTAGAATAACCTGTACTGGACAGATTAATTGAGGAAATATAATGATGTGGCTGCTGCTTTAATATAAAAGTAATTAGGCCTGCAACCAGTTTTTTATCTGGATGATTTGTGGGGTTTTTTGGCAGATGAATAGTTGAATTGAATTGTGTAGGTAACCTATAATTCTTTACTTTGTTCCTGTCCAGGTTATCAGCCATTCTTGGGCTGAGTTTTTAATTTTGCAATGCAGGTCCACAATCCCTTATCTGAAATCCTTGGGGCCAGTTGCATTTCGGAATTCAGAATTTTTCGGATTTTAGAAAATTTATAATTGTATTGATAATTAATCTTTCTCAGTGTGGGTGGACTTTAGGATCCGGGGGAGCTCCGGACCTACGCACATCTTCCTGTATACTTTAAATCATCTCTAGATTACCTATAATACCTAATACAATGTAAATGCTATGTAAGTAGTTGTTATACTGTATTGTTTAGGGAATAATGACAAGAAAAAAAGTCTGTTCATGCTCAAACAACGAGTGCTGGAGAAAGAACTTCCGGTTTTCCCGATCCGCGCTCTTTTACAAATACTGTAACAGTTTATTTATGGAGTAATATACTGATAAATGAAATCGTGGGATAATTGTAGACCATCAATACACTAGTACATTTTATTTCCAACAAAAACATTCAATAAAACATAGAAATATACAGCTTCAAATGAACCAAATCAAACACATGGTAAATGACTTATTGGAATAATTGGAGAACGTAAATACTCTAGGACGTATACAGGTTCAAACTAAGCTAAATACATAGGGATATCTGCAGCTCTTTTTGACATTTTCACAGTGAAATTAAACACAAAGTCAACAATGAACACAAAATATCAGTGAACAGCAAATGTACGTGTAACCAGTACGAGTGCTGAGCCACAACTGACATCTGGCGGCCTCTGCTAGTGCTGCCATGTCACACCTGAGTGGTGTCAGCTGTTGGCATGCCAAACAAGGTATGTTACGACATGCTCCACACTCCACGAAGAAAACTTAGGTTTCCGAAGCTTTTTGGATTTCAGAATTTTGGATAAGGGATTGTGGACCTGTACCTGTAAGTCTGCTCCTGGCAGCATTGTGAGCTTGGATGCTCAGCATCAACCTTGACCCATTTGTTTATTTCCCCACCCTTCCTTTATTGTCATTTCAAAATGTGCACAAGGCTGATGTTTATGCCTCATCTGCTCTTGAGTAGGTGTGAAGGGGGGGAACATTGTCTTCCTGATTAGTTTTGAAGGGAGTACCACAATGAACTAAGGAGGGAGTTCTCAGATTTTCCCAGCAACGGCAAAGCAATCTCAGGATGTTTTGACACATGACATAATGTCCAACAGAGGAGAATCACAGCCTTCATCCATCAGGAACCAGCACTGCCGACTTCATTCACCTCAATTCTGAATTGATACCATGACCTATGGACTCACTTTCAAGGACTCAACAGAAGTGTTCTTGGTATTATTTGTTTGTTTATTTTTGTGTTTGTACAGTCTGTATTTGCTTGCACATTGGTCTATTTAACCCATCCTAACATATAGATGCAATTATGAAGAAAGCCCAAGCAGTTATATTTCATTGGGTGTTTGAGATTTGATTGGTCAGTAAAGACTCCAGCAAATTTCTATAGCTGTACCGTGGTGAGCATTCTAACAGGTTGTATCACTGCGTGTTGTGGAGGCCCACTGCACAGGATCAGAAAAGCTGCAAAGGGTTGTAAACTCAACCAGCTCCATCACTGGCACTAGCCTCCCTTCCATCAAGGACATCTTCAAAAGGTGATGCATCAAGAAGATTACATCCATTTTTAAGGGACCTCACCCATGCAGGACATGCCTTCTTCTCATTACTGCCATTAGGGAGGACACACACACAATGTTTCAGGAACAGCTATTTCCCCTTCCCATCAGATTTCTGAACAGCCCATGAACACGACCTCACTTTTTTAAATGTATTGCATTGTACTACTGCTGCAAAGCAACACATTTCACGACATATACCAGTGATAATAAACCTGATTCTGATTCTGAGGGTGGGATATGTGCAGTATATTTATGACTGTTCTTGATGGATATGCAAGCATCTTCCCTCGAACTAGTGCTGTGTCTTTTAAATTGGAGAAGTGTGTCTAATAGTTATGGAACAGGATAGAATCAAATTGAGCTTTCTTTTGGGATTTAAAAAAAACAATTTTGAGGTAGAAGTAAATATATTACAGTTTTATGATCCTATTAAGAATAAATCAGAATAACAGGCTGTGTAAAGACATTGCAATAATGCTACATTTCAGCATTAAATGAGGTAGTGGCAAATGCACTTACAATACAGGAAAATATGTATTACTTGGTAGAAATGGTTGTTAACACCATCACCTCTGGTTCAACAGGTTGTGTAATTAAATGTCTTGAAAAACCACAGAACACACCTGGTGTATTTTGTAACAGTTTTAGTCTTCTTGTGTTAAAGGGAATATACTTGCTATATGCAGTACTTGCAAAGATTCGCCAGACCAATTCCTGGGGTTAATAGGTTGTTGTAGGAGAGATTGAGTAGGGACGTAATTTCAATTTGATCTCTTGAATTTAGAAAAAAATAACTAACAAAGTTAGTCGTATTATTGTTTATGGTTTGAGTCAGTTCACAATTCTTTGAAAAAAGGTACATTAATTTTTTATAAATTTGAAATTGCTAGATATTTCTAAAGGAATTTGTATAGCAATTTAGTTTGATTCAAAATGGTTCTGGGATATTTTTGAAGTTCAGGCACCCTTGTCTGAGAAGAATACAGCATGAAACAAGTCCTTTGGCTCAAATGGCCCATGCTGAACAAGATGCTAACCCCAATTAAGTGTGTTTGGCCCATCTCCCTCTCAGCATTTCCTATCTGTGTATTTGCAATTGCCTTTTAAATGTTGTTAATGTACCTGCCTCAACCACTTCCTCTGACCATATACTGATCACACACTGGGTGAAATTGTAGCCCAAAGGTTCCTATTAAATCTCTCCCCATTCACCCCCAAACTTTTGTCTTCTAGTGCTTTGCGCCTATCTAAAGTCAGGAAGGCAGCATACGTGAATGAAGCTCATGCAAGCATATAATTGCAGAATCATTAAACCTTTATGCCACAGAAGAAGGCTCTTCAGCAATCATTTTCATGCTGGCTGACAGTGGACTGTAGTGTAACTTCTCCTCCTAACTCTCCGGTCGAGAGAGCTTACAGGTTCTGGCTCTTTTCTAGGTATAGTGTTTAAGAGAAGTGTGTGACAGGGGATTCTGCCTCTTCCTCTTTGTTAGTTAGTGACTTCAAGATCCCGCTATTCATTGAGTGAAACATTTTTTTTTCTTTAATCTTCCCAATTAACTGCACTTCCCACCCATTTCTGACTTTTCTGTTGAGGGAAATAGGTCCCTTTCATAATTTTATATACATTAATGAAATCTCCCATGTTCCCAAGGGGAAAATGCCTCTGTCAATATTTCTTCAACTTTAATTCTTCAACTCTGGCATCATCTTTAGAAATCTCTTTTCCACCTTTTCTAATGCTATTACCGTTTCTCATGATATTTTCCTAGATCAGCATTCAGGAATCAAGCTGTGGCCCAAGTGATGTTTTGTACAATTAGGGTTTTGGCCTAAAACATCGACTGTACTTTTCCACAGGTACTGGCTGGCTTGCTGAGTTCCTCCAGCATTTTATGTGTGTTGCTTGGATTTCCAACATCAGCAGATTTTCTCTTGTTTGTTATTAAATATACTTTATACTCTTGTAGAACTTAGAACAGTTCAGCTCTGGACAGGTCATTTAGCCAATTTTGATGTCAGTTCTCCCTCCCACCCTCCTCTTCATATTCACGTGCCTTTACAAAAGCATCTTAAACTCCACTAAACTGCCTGCTTCCCTCTCTCCTTTCCTCCTCACTGTAACTCATTTTATGCACCTGTCTTTCTGCAATAAAAGAAGCAACAAAAAACTTGGCCCCATGCTGCCTTTAAATTTACACCCCCAACCTTCAAAGAATGACTTCTGGTGTTTCAACCTGGAGGAATTGATTTTGACTGTCACAATTCTAAAGTAACAAAAATCCATTAGATCTCCTTGCAGCCTTCAGCTCTAGAAAGAACAACCCAAGTTTGTCCAACCTCATGCCTTTTAAAGAACTTGTCTGTGTGCCTTACTACATTTAGGGATTAATGATCATGCACCCTAAATCCTTCTGTTCCTGCACACTTGGGCTCTAATGTTTATCCTGTACTCCCTTGCCCAAAGTCTGGTTCTTAGCTTCTCATCATCAATTTACACTACCAAATTTGGTATTGTTGGTAGACTTTTTGTGACTTTTTCCAAAATAAATCCAAATGCCATAAACAGGAGTCTGTCGTACTGATCTCTACCTTGCTGAGGCACAGCGCCAACTCCCAGACACCTCCTCTTAATTAGCCCTCGAACAGGACCTCACCAAGGAACACCAGGCCATTGTCTCCCACACCATCACCAACCTTAATGACTCTGGGGATCGCCCATCCACACCAACAACTTCATAGTTTCTGCACCCTGCACCTTCCGTTTCTACCTCCTACCCAAGATCCACAAACCCGCTTGTCAGATTGTTCTTGCCCCACTGAACTCATATCTGCATACTTTGACTCTGTTTGATTCACCCCTAGTTCAGTCCCTTCCTATCTACACCTGTGACACTTAACATACTTAGGATCTTTTCAAGGATTTCAGGTTTCCTGGCCCCATAATCTTATTTTCACTATGGACGTCCATTCCCTATACACCCCCATCCCCCACCAGGAAGGCCTCAAGGTTGGTTCATTTTGGTAGCTCAAGTTTGAAGACAGAATATAGTATTAATGGTAAGACTCTTGGCAGTGAGGAGGATCTGAGACATCTTGGAGTCCATGTCCATAGGACACTCAAAGCTGCAGTGCAGGTTGACAGTGTTGTTAAGAAGGCGTATGGTGTGTTGGCATTCATCAACCATGGGATTAAGTTCAATAGCCGTGAAGTAATGTTAAGCTATATAAGACCTTGGCCAGACCCCATTTGGAGTACTGCGTTCAGTTCTGGTCACCTCATAGAGGAAGGATGTGGATACTATAGAGAGATTGCAGAGGAGATTTACAAGGATGTTGCCTGGATTGGAGGGCGTACCTTATGGGAATGGGCTGAGTGAACTTGGCCTTTTCTCCTTGGAGTGATGGGGGATGAGAGGCGACCTGATAGAGGTGTATAAGATGATGGGGGCATTGATCATGTGGATAGCCAGAGGCTTTTTCCCTGGGCTGAATTGGCTAACATGAGGAGGCATGGTTTTAAGTTGCTTGGAAATGGGCACCTGGAGGATATCTGGGGTAAGCTCAGGAAATTCTAGGCAGTTTCTAGAGTAGGTTACATGGTTGGCACAACATTGTGGGCTGAAGGGCCTGTAGTGTGCTGTAGACTTCTACATCCTACAAAGTTCTGTTTTTTTTCTGGACACCAGACCTAACCAGTTTTCCTTCACCACCACTCTCCTCTGCCTAGTGGAACTGGTCCTCACTCTAAATAATTTCTTCTTTGGCTTCTCCCATTTCCTTCAAATAAAATAGGTAGCCATGGGCATTCACATGTGACCCAGCTATGCCTGCCTGTTTGTTGACTATTTGAAACAGTCTGTGTTCCAAGCCTACACTGGTGACTGTCCTGCAATTTTCATACAGTACATCAACGACTACATTGGTGCTGCTTCCTGCCACATGCAGAACTCATCGACTTCATCCACTTTGTCACTAACTTTCACCTTGTCCTCTGGTCCATGTCCGACACCTTCCTCCCCTTTTTTGATCTCACTGTCTCTATCTTCAGAGACAGCTTATCCACTGGTCTATTATAAACCAATGGACTCTCACAGCTACTTGGACAGTACCTCTTCCCACCCGGATACTTGTAAAAATGCCATCCCTGTCTCTCAATTTCTCTGTCTCCGCTGCATCTGTTCTCAGGATGAGATTTCTCATTCTGGAACGAAGGAGGTGCCCTCTTTTTTCAAAGAAAGGGGCTTCCCTTCCTCGACAATCAACACTGCCTTCAACTGCATCTCTTCTATTTTATGCACGTCTGCTCTTACCCCATCCTTCTGCTACCCTAGCAGGAATAGGGTTCCTCTTGTCCTCATCTACCACCCCACCAGCCTGGAGAGCACATAATTCTCCAAAACTTCTGCCATCTTTCACAGGATCCCACCACCAAGCACATCTTTCTTTCCACCCCACTCCCCACTTCCTGCTTTCCGCAGGGATCACTCCCTATGCGACTCTCTTGTCCATTCATCCCTCCCCACTGATCTCCCTCCTTGCAAGTGGAACAAGTGTTACACCTGCCCCTACACCACCTCCCTCACTATCATTCAGGGCCCTAAACAGTCCTTCCAGGTGAGACGACACTTCACCTCTGAGTCTGTTGGGGTCATATACTGTGTCTGGTGCTCCAAGTGTGGTCTCCTGTATATTGGTGAGACCCGATGTAGATTGAGAGTCTGCTTCGCTGAGCACCTATGCTCCGTCTGCCAGAAAAAGCACCACCCATTTTAATTCTAATTCCCATTCCTATTCTGATATGTCTATCCATGGCCTTCTGCACCGTAGCGATAGCCACGCTTGGGTTGGATGAACAACCCTCCACACACCCACTGCTCCAATCTGCTAATTAAATTTGCTGATGACACTACATTGATTGGCCTTATCTCAAACAATAACAAGGTGGCCTACAGGGAAGAAGTCATCTCTCTGACACAGTGGTGTCAAGAAAACAACCTCTCCCTGAATGTCACCAAAACAAAGGAGCTGGTTGTGGATTACAGGAGGAATGGAGATGGGTTAACCCCTATTGACATCAATGGATCTAGGGTTGAGAGGGTAAACAGCTTTAAGTTCTTCAGCATCCGCATCACCGAGGCCCTCAAGTGGTTTGTACACACCAGCTGTACAAAAAAGGTACAACAGCGCCTCTTCCACCTCAGACGGTTGAGGAAGTTTGGTATGTGCCTCCAGATCCTAAGAACTTTCTACAGGGGCACAATTGCGAGTTTCCTGACTGGCTGCATCACTACCTGGTTTGGGAACTGTACCTCCCTTAATTGCAGGACTCTGCAAAGAGTGGTGTGGACAGTCCAGAGCATCTGTAGTAGTGATTTTTACTCCTCATGTATGTGAATGATGTAAGAAATAAAGTCAATTCAATTCAACTAATTGTGTTGAATTCCAATTCCAACCTTACCCCTTATCTGTAATTGCCGTCGGGACGTTAATCGTCTCGACTTCACCACCCCTTGCTCCAATTCCAACCTTACCCCCTCCTGATGAAGGGTTTTGGCCCGAAACATCGTCACTACCTCCTCCCATAGATGCTGTCTGGCCTGCTGAGTTCTGCCAGCATTCTGTGTCTTTAATTGTGTTCTATTTGGGTAGCCTCCAACTTGATGGCACGAACATCGAGTTCTTGAACTTCCTGCAATGCTCGCCCCCACCCCCTCTTTTCAACATTTCCCATCCCCTTTTCCCTCTCTCACCTTATCTCCTTGCCCGCCCACTCCTCCCTCTGGTGCTCCTTTCACTTCCCCCTTTACTTCCTTCCATGGTCTTCTGTCTCTTTCACTAATCAACTTCCCAGCCCTTTACAGGTAGTCGCTGAGTTACGAACGTCTGACTTACGGCCAACTCGTACTTATGAACCGAGGAAGGAGAACGCCATCCGCCATTTTAAGTCAGATCGTGACGCCGTCCGCCATTTTAAGTTGTTGCTGTTGACACTGTGTTGAGTGTTTAACTTTGTATTTGGCTTAAATTTTTCTTAGTAAGATTCACCCTGACACCCCCCCCCCCCCCCATTCGGGTTGGCTGGTGGCGCAGTGAGATCAGCGAGTTTGATAAAGTAACAGACCGCACCCGTGCCGGGTTGATGTTGATCTGTGACTCCTGTACCATCCGTGCCGGGTTGATGTCGAGCTTGCAACTCGACCTCGTTAAAAAAAAAAACACTGCCACCTCCAGTTTAAATTCTCACGCGGAATATTGTGGATGATCAAATACCCAAACCCAGCACAGCCCCTACTTGTTCCATTTAGCCTGTCCCAGTGTGGTGGTCAGCAGACCTCGGGAGCTGGCGGAGGTCGGGACCCGCTGCTCACAGTGTTTCTGCTCCATTGACGGGAAGTGATTGCAAGTGAAAATAAAGTGGAAGTAATAAAGCGTTTGGAAAGAGGTGAAATGCCATCGGTCATTAGAAAAGCGTTAGGCTACAGTTGGTCAACGATCGGAACAATTTTAAAGGTTAACGGATAAAGTGAGAATAATGGAGCATGTGAAAGGCCCTGCCCTGATGAAAGCTACAATTATTACTAAGCATCGCAGTGGTTTAATTATTGGAATACATATGTTTCTTAAGTGTTTTATATGCATAGAAAGGTAAAATATATACTATATACTCAAACAAACGTTTGACTAACTGACGCTAAATAATACCGGTTATACTTGTTCTGACTTACGTACAAATCCGAGTTAAAGACGGACTCAGGAATGAAACTTGTACGTAACCCGGGGACTGCCTGTACTTCATCCCTCCCCTTCAGGTTTCATGTATCACCTTGTGTTTCTCTCTCCCCTACCCCCACCTTTTAAATCTGCTCCTCAGCATTTTTTTCTGTTGTCCTGCAGAAGGGTTTTGGCCCAAAACACTGACTGTACTCTTTTCCTTGGTGCTGCCTGGCCTGCTGAGTTCCTACAGAATTTTGTATGTGTTGCTCGGATTTCCAGTATCTGCAGATTTTGTCTTGTTAGCAGCACTAGAGGGTATAGATGTGCTTTCTGCAGCTGAAGCTATTTTAATTCCAAGTTGCCACATGCTTCACAACAATGTCATTCAAGAGCATAAAATCAGAATGTGACAGATGATGGAAATTTACATGAAATTTTTTTTTAAATGCAGAAGCTGGAAATCTGAAATAAAAGCGAATTGGTGGGTCAGGCAGCAAAGTGAAACAAAAGTCAGATCTTTCTAACACTTTCTATTTTTATTTCTGGAAACATTGCCATAGATGGCTGTGGAGGGAGTCACTGGTATGTTTAAAGCAGAGGTTGTTAAGTTCTTGATTATTAAGGGCATCAGAGATTACAGGGAGAAGGCATGAGAATGGAGTTGAGACAGGTAATAAATCAGCCATGATGCAATGGGGGAGCAAACTTAATGGTCCAAATAGCCTAATTCTGCTTCTATATCTTGTGGTCTTATACAGACTTTCACTTTGCATGGAAAGAAGCCATTTGGCTGATTGAGTGGCTCTGCATTCCCTTACGGACATGTGTATGTATATATGTATGTGTTTATACGCGCGTGTGTATGTGTGTATATATATATATGTCTATATTGATAAGACCATAATATATAGGAGCAGAAATAGGCCATTCAGCCCATAGAGTCTGCTCCGCCATTCAATCATGGCTAATCTAATTCTTCCAGTCATCCCAATTTCCCTGCATTTTCCCCATACCCTTTGATGCCTTGGCTAATCAAGAACCTATCTATCTCTGCCTTTAATGCACCAAATGACGTGGCCTCCACAGCCACTCATGGCAACAAATTCCACAGATTTATCACCCTCTGACTGAAATAATTTCTCCACATCTCTGTTCTAAATAAAGGTCCTTCAATCCTGAAGTCCTGCCCTCTTGTCCTGGAATCCCCTACCATGGGAAATAATTTTGCCATATCTAACCTGTTCAGGCCTTTTAATACTCGCAATGTTTCTATGAGATCTCCCCCTCTCCCCATTTTCCTGAACTCCAGGGAATACAGCCCAAGAGCTCCCAGATGTTCCTCATACAGTAACCCTTTCATTCCTGGAATCTTTTTCGTGAATCTTCTCTGAACCCTCTCCAATGTGAGTATATCCTTTCTAAAATAAGGAGCCCAAAACTCCACACAATACTCCAAATGTGGTCTCTTGAGTACCTTGTAGAGCCTCAACATCACATCCCTACATTTATATTCTATACCTCTAGAAATGAATGGCAACATTGCATTTGCCTTCTTCACGACTGACTCAACCTGGAGGTTAACCTTTAGGGAATCCTGCACAAGGACTCCTAAGTCCTTTTGCATCTCTGCACTTTGAATTCTCTCTCCATCTAAATAGTAGTGTGCCCATTTGTTTCTTCCACCAAAGTGCATGACCATACACTTTACAACATTGTATTTCATTGGCTCCTTCTTTGCTGATTCTCCTAAACTCTCTCAATCTCTCTGCCGCTCTGTTTCCTCTACCTGCTCCTCCACCTATCTTTGTATCATTGGCAAATTTAGTCAAGAATCCATTAATACCATAGTGCAAATCATTGACATACATTGTAAAAAGCAGCGGTCCCAACACTGACCCTTGTGGAACTCCACTGGTAACCGGCAGCCAGCCAGAATAGGATCCCTTTATTCCTATTCTCTGTTTTCTGCCAATCAACCATTGCTCCACCCATGCTAGTAACTTCCTTGTAATTCTATCTGCTGTTATCTTGCTTAGCAGCCTCATGTGCGGCACCTTGTCAAAGGCCTTCTGAAAATCCAAATACACAACATCCACTGCAACTCCTTTGTCTACCCTGCTTGCAGTTTCCTCAAAGAATTGCAGTAGGTTAGTCAAGCAGGATTTTCCTTTCAGGAAACCATGCTGGCTTTGGCCTGTCTTGTCATGTGCCTTCAGGTATTCCATAATCTCATCCCTAACAATTGATTCCAACAACTTTCCAACCACTGATGTCAGGCTAACAGGTCTATAGTTTCCTTTCTGCTGCTTCCCACCCTTCTTAAATAGTGGATTAACATTTCCAATTTTCCAGTCACCCAGTACAATGCCATAATCTATCGGTTCTTGAAAGATCATTGTTAATGCCTTTGCAATCTCTCCAGCTACTTCCTTCAGAACCCCAGGGTGCATTCCATCAGGTCCAGGAGATTTATCCATCCTCAGATCATTAAGCTTCCTAAGCACCTTTTCAGTCTTAATTTTCACTGTACATACTTTACTTCTCTGACACTCCTGAATGTCCGGTATACTGCAGATGTCTTCCACTGTGAAGACTGATGCAAGATATGCATTCAGTTCCTCTGCCATCTCTGTGTCTCTCATTGCGATATCTCCAGCGTTAATTTCTATTGGCCATATATCTATCCTTAATTCTCTTTGACCCTTTATATACTTAAAAAAGCTTTTAGTATCTTCTTTGATATTAGTCACCAGCTTCCTTTCATAATCCATCTTTTCCTTCCTAATAACCTTCTTAGTTTCCTTCTGCAAGTTTTTAAAAGCTTCCCAATCCTCTATCTTGCCACTAGCTCTGGCTTCCTTGGATGCCCTCTCTTCTGCTCTTAATTTAGCTATGAATTCACTTGTCAGCCATGGTAGTGACCTTCTTCCATTTGAAAATTTCTTCTTATTTGGAATATATCTGTCTTGCACTTCCCTCATTTTTTTGCAGAAACTCCATCCATTGCTGCTCTGCTGTCCTTCCTGCTAGTGTTCCTTTCCAGTCAAACTCGGCCAGTTCCCCTCTCATGCGATTGTAATTTCCTTTATTCCACTGAAATACCGACATATTGGAATTTAGTTTCTCCTCAAATTTCAAAGTGAACTCAATCATATTGTGATCACTGTTCCCTAAGGGCTCCTTAGCCTTAAGCTCTCTTATCACCTCTGGATCATTCCACAACATCCAATCCAGCACAGCTGATCCCCTAGTGTGCTCAACAACAAGCTGTTCTAAAAAGCTATCCCTTAGACATTCTACAAATTCTCTCTCTTAAGGTCCAGTACCGGCCTAGTTTTCCCAATCCACTTTCATGTTAAAATCCCCAACAATTATCATGACATTGCCCTTCTGACACGCCTTTTTTATCTCTTGCTGTAATTTGTAATCCACATCTCGGCTGGGATGTATGTATTTATATTTATTGTGTTCTTTCTCTTGTGTTTTTTTTTGCACTGCATTGGATCCATTGTAACAATTATTGCATTCTCCTTTACACAGTGTACTCGAAATGAGATTAACCAATCTTGAATTCATGTGGAATACTTTTGGTAATGTAAATGTAAAGTGTTTTTTTTGCATTGTTTCTTTATTTAAAAAATCATGAATAAAATTTTTATCTGAAAACATTCCTCCTCCTCTTAGACCTTGAGCTTTAAAGTACTCAAATGATTATAAATGTCAACTCTTACCCAACTATTAGAGCATATACACATAGTCCATCATCTCGAGATTCTTAAAAAAAAATTCCCATTGCACCGTTTTCGAAATTAGTAGGGGAATTCACCTACATTTGTCCTTCAACTAACTCCCCTTAAAAATTACTGACATTCTATTATCTTATTGCTTTTTCTGCGATTTTGGTGGCTATAATTCAAGAGCACATTATTTCAAAAGCATTTCATTAACCATAAAGGCATTCTAAGGTTGTAAAAGGTGCAAGAAATTTTAGTTCTTTCCGGGGGATGGGGGTTAGCTAGATTCAGTTTATTAAGGAAAGAAAAGTGGTCTGTACATATGAAAAAGCCATATGTACATTAAAAAAGACCATCTGTCTCAAACACACTGCAGAAATCCTGCGGAAGAATAAAGCTTAGCAACCACAAAGCTTGCTCTATTCATTCTACCGATAGATTGTTAACACTTACATACTTGGAAACTGGCCCACAACCAAAAGACATGTCTGGCCACCAAAGTTCTTAAGTAAGTTTAAGTCTGGTTGTACTTAGGAAAAGAAAGCTAATTGAAAAGGCTGGATCCTAAAACTTGCACGGTGGTGGGAGGTGACAGGAACAAGAACCTTTTATTTTATTCCCTGCTCAATAATTTTTCTGTCGACATCTGCAAGAGACTGCTACAAACAGCACAAGTCATCTTGCTGTGTCTCTCCTGCGTCCCAAAGATGTATTGGATGATTGCTTAATTGGCTATTGTAAATTGCCTCTAATGTGGGTGGGTAGTAGGAATACCAAGGAGTTGATGGGTTTGTGAGAGGGAATAACTGCTGGCAAATAGGACTGATAGGGTTGTTCTGAGAGCCATCATACATTCAGTAAGGCAAATGGCCACTTTTTATGCAATGCGATTGTCTGGATAAGACTATGAGGCAAGGGGCAGAATTCTGGCCCTTTTGACCTATTGAGTCTGCTCTGCCATTTGAGCATGGCTGATTTATTATCCCTCTCCACCCCATTCTCTTGCCTTCTCCCCTTAACCTTTAGTGTCCTGACTAATCAAGAACCTATCAAACTCCACTTTAAATATACCCAATGACTCAGCCTTCACAACCATCTGTGGCAATGAATTCCACAGATCACCACCGTCTGGCTAAAAAAATTCCTTCTCATCTCTGTTCTAAAGGAATGTCCTTGTATTCTGCTTCCTGGTTCTCAGTTATGCTGTTTTCAAATATGGAAGATGATCAATAAGTCAGTATTACTATATCTCCTTATTGTTCACTGATAATCGTTGCTAGATGCTCACATTCAGATACGATACTACGTGGCTCAATTTCCTGTTGCTGCTTTCCAGGATTGTGGGAAGGCTGAAAGTGCCTATAAATGTTTCCTGCAGCAAGAGAATGCAGGCAATTTCCCGCCTGTTATGGCTGTTTGAATGATGGAAATTTACCCTTGTAGAATGTACAGATCGCTACACAAAAATATCAAAATAAAATTCACTCTTTTGGAATTTATGTACATTATTTTTATTTACAACTTATTTTTCTTGATACATGTACAGTTGACATGACTGTGTTATGGAAAGTCAAAATGTACATAGTTTTCTGAGACCACAGTTCCTTCCCTCATTTCCTCCCCCCCCCCCCCCCACCAATAATAGAAATCTAAGAAGAGTAGCTCATAAAAATTGCTGGAGGAACTCAACAGGTAGGGCAACATTTTGTGTGTTGCTCTGGATTTCTGGCATTTGCAGAATCTCTTCTGTTAAGAAAAGTAGACTTTTAGTCTTTTTATTTTATTATTGATTCTGCTGGACGTGTTGAGCCTTTCCCACATTACTGTCTTTATTCAGGTGATTAAAGGACTAAGTAAACATGATTAGATGTGGAGCTACTTTTATTTTACTGTCAGCTCTTATGGGCCAGTAGAATGCAATTTTGAGTTGTGCACATGCTATTTATCGGGCAAAAGCTTGCAGGCACCCAGCACTGATCACCTCACTGATTTGATTTGACAACATCAGTAAGATGAAAGAGCTGATTGTAGACTTCAGGAAGGTAAGACGAAGGAACACATACCAATCCTCATAGAGGCAACAGAAGCGGAGAGAGTGAGCAGTTTCAAGTTCCTGGGTGTCAAGATCTCTGAGGACCTAACTTGGTCCCAACATATCGATGCAGCTACAAAGAAGGTAAGACAGCTATTATACTTCATTAGGAGTTTGAAGAGATTTGGTATGTCAACAAATACACTCAAAAACTTCTATAGATGTACTGTGGAGATCATTTTGACAAGCTGCATCACTGTCTGGTCTGGGTGGGAGGGTGGAGTTACTGCACAGGACTGAAAGAAGCTGCAGAGTATCTTAAATTTAGTCAGCTCTATCTTGGGTACTAGCCTACAAAGGAGCAGTGTCTCAGAAGGACAGAGACCATTATTAAGGGCCCATGGCACCCAGGGGATGCCCTTTTCTCACTGTTACCATTTGGTAGGAGGTACAGAAGCCTGAAGGCACACACTCAGCGATTCACAGCTTCTTCCCCTCTGCCATCTGATTCTGAAATGGACATTGATCCCGTGAACACTACCTCACTTCTTTAATATGTATTATTATTTCTGTTTTTGCACGATTTAAAAAAATCTACTCATTATACATATACTGTAACTGGTTTACTTATTTATTATTTTTTCTATGCCAGATTATGTGTTGCATTGAACTGCTGCTGCTAAGTTAACAAATTTCATGACACATGCTGTTGATAATAAACCTGATTCTGATTATAACTTGTTTCACTATATGTTTCGATATACATGTGCCAAATAAAGCAAATCTTTATCTTTCTCTTTTTTTATATAATTATGGCAATGATCTTAGCACTATCAAGTCTTCTAATGTTAGACACAAACCAGTCACAGAAAGTACTATGAAAGTGATATTTTGTGTGCCACAGTCCTGAAGGTGCATTGGATTGTAGATAATTAGGCACGGCAAAGACCAATTTTAAAAAACAGGTTTAAGTGGTGAATTGAGGATTTAGTTCGTTGAGACTTTGATGAGGAGAGGCTAGGCCATAGGTAGATAATTATTTTTTCATTATTTATTCTTTCTTTATTTCTTACTGCACATTTAGAACAGTGGGGATTCCAGACAGGATGCTGGAATGCTTCTCTTGCGGGATGTGGGAAGGTAGGGTGACCTCCAGTGCCCCTGATGACAATACCTGTAAGAACTACATCCAGCTGCAGCTTCTAACTGACTATGTTAAGAAGTTGGAGCTGGAACTGTATGAACTCCGGATCTTTGGGAGGATGAGGGGTTGATAGATAGAACATATTGTGAGGTAATTACACCCAAGGTGCAGGACACGGATAACTAGGTGACCGTCAGAAAATGGAAAGAGGTTAGGCAGCCAGTCCAGAGTACCCCTGTGGTTATTCCCCTCAACAACAGGTATACTGCTTTGGATACTGTGGAGGGTGGGGGAATGACGTGGCAGAGGAAAGCCACAGTGTCTGGCTCTGTGGCTGAGCAGGGAAGGAGGAAGAAGATATGAGCTGTAATGATAGGGATTTGTTGGCTTGGGAAACAGAAAGGAAGTTCTGTGGACAAGAACAAGATTGAGATTCCCGGATGGTTTGTCGCCTCCTGAGTATCAGAGTTAGGGCCATCTTATATAGAGTCCACGGAATTCTTAAGAGGGAGGATGAGCAGACAGAGGGTGTGGTCCATGTCTGTACCAATAACATGGAAAGGAAAGGTGAAGAGGTTTGGCAAAATGAGTTCAAGGAGTTGGGTGATAAATTAAAGGACAGGGCCACCAGAGTTGTGATTTTAGGATTGCTACCCATGCCACATGATAGTGATGCCAGAAATAGAAAAATCATATAGTTTAACACATGGCTAAAGAGTTGGTACAGGAGGGAGATCCTCAGATTTTTGGATCATTGGGCTCTCTTTCAGGGATGGTTTGTGCCTGAACTGGAGGGAGACTAATATCCTTGAGGCAGGTTTGCTAGTGCTGCATGGTGGGGGGGGGGGGGGTGTTTAAACCAGATTTGCAGGGGGAAACTGGAGTGCCAGAACAGTTAGTGAAGTGGTGTGGAGAAAGATGTCTTCTAGAACACAGCCTCAGGGTAGAGGGGCACCCTTTCAAAACAGAGAAGTGGAGAAATTTCTTTAGCCAGAGGGTGGTGAATTTGTGGAATTTGTTGCCACATGCAGCTGTGGAGGTCAGGTCTTTAGGTGTACTTAAGGCAGAAATTGATAGGTTCTTGATTGGACATGGCATCAAAGGTAATGGGGAGAAGACTGGGAACTGGGGTTGAGGAGGAGATTAACAAAAAAGGATCAGCCGTGATTGAATGGGGGAACAGATTCGATAGGCCAGATGGCCTAATTGTGCTGCTGTGTCTTATGGTCTTATCTTGTTAAGCCTACATATAAGGTCAGAAATTGAAAGGTGGAACATGGTGGGACTAATGTTCTGAGCTGCAGTTACTGTATTTCCATACAAGGAGTATTGTAGGAAAGCTTAGGGCATGGATCAGCATGTGGAATTACAACATTGTAGCCATTAGTGTGACTTGGTTGCAGGAAAGCCAGTCCTGCCCCTCCATGTTCTGGGAGTTCTGTTGTTTTAGATGTGATAGAGTGGGAGGGAATAAAGGAGGAGAGGTTGCATTTCTTGTCAGGAAAAGTATCACAGCAGTGCTCAGTTTGAACTGACTGGAGAGGGCTTGTCTAGAGAGGCTTTATGGATAGAACTGAGGAATAAGAAAGATAAGACCACGTTAATGGGATTACCTTATAGACCACCCAACTGTCCATGGGATTTGGAGGAACAAATTTGTAGAGAGATAAACTTTCCACATATTAGAACATAAAAAAATACAGCACAGTACAGGCCATTCAGCCCACAGTGTTATGCCGACCCTTAAACCCTGTCTCCCATATAACCCTCCACCTTAAATTCCTCCATATACCTGTCTAGTATTCTCTTAAATTTCACTGGTGTATCTACCTCCACCACTGTCTCAGGCAGTGCATTCCATGCACCAACCACTCTCTGAGTAAAAAACCTTCCTCTAATATCTCCCTTGAACTTTCCTCCCCTTCCCTTAAAGCAATGTCCTCTTGTATTGAGCAGTGGTGCCCTGGGGAAGAGGTGCTGGCTGTCCACTCTATCTATTCCTCTTAATATCTTGTATACTTCTATCATGTCTCCTCTCATCCTCCTTCTCTCCAAAGAGTAAAGCCCTATCTCCCTTAATCTCTGATCATAATGCATACTCTCTAAACCAGGCAGCATCCTAGTAAATCTCCTCTGTACTCTTTCCAATGCTTCCACATCCTTCCTATACTGAGGCAACCAGAACTGGACACAGTACTCCAAGTGTGGCCTAACCAGAGTTTTATAGAGCTGCATCATTACCCCACGACTCTTAAACTCTATGCCTCGACATATGAAAGCTAACACCCCATAAGCTTTCTTAACTACCCTATCTACCTGTGAGGCAACTTTCAGGGATCTGTGGACATGTACCCCCCAGGTCCCTCTGCTCCTCCACACTCCCAAGTATCCTACCATTTACTGTCTACTCTGCCTTGGAGTTTGTTTTTCCAAACTGTACCACCACATACTTCTTGGCGACTGCTAAACTATAGACGTTTACCATTCAGATTGGTTACGGACCATTTTACTTATCTGGGTGTTAAAATTACTAAAAAGCATAAGGATTTATTTAACGCCTTTTGATCAATGTGTATATGTGGACATTAATCTCCCAGCTACAATCTTCTTTCACCCATGATTCAGTGATGCCTACAACATCATACCTGCCAATCTGCAACTATGCAGCAAGTTCATCTACCTTATATTGTATGCATTCTAATGCAACAACTTTGGTCCTATATTTACCCGTTTTGATTTTGACTGCCTTTTATGTTGCAACATATCTTGTTGACTACAATTTTGCTCTCAATAGCCTCTTCTCACCACACATTGTCTCTGTTTGTAAACCAGCTACCTCATCTTCAGCACTATTATCTGCCTAAAAGCCCAAGAGATGGCTTTTTAGAGCAGTTTGTTGTTGAGCCTACTAGGGGATCAGCTATACTGGATTGAGTTTGCGTAATGAATCGGAGGCGATTAGAGAGCTTAAGGTAAAAGAACCCTTAGGAACCAGTGATCGCAATATGATTGAGTTCAACTTGAAATTTGATAAGGAGAAAGTAACGTTTGATGTGGTAGTATTTCAGTGGAGTAAGGGAAATGACAGTGGATGAGAGAGGAGTTGGTCAAAGTAAATTGGAAGGAGCTGCTGACAGGGATGTCAGCAGAGCAGCAATGGTGTGCGTTCCTGGAAAAATGAGGAAGGTACAGGGCATATGTATTCCAAAAATGAAGAAATACTCATATGGTAAAATAGCACAGTCATGGCTGACAAGAAAAGTCAAAGCTATTGTAAAAGCAAAAGAAAGGGCATAGAACAAAGCAAAAATTAGTGGGGAAAATAGAGGATTGGGAAGTTTTTAAAAACCTACAGAGAGCAACTAAAAGGATCATTAGGAGGGAAAAGATGAAATATAAAATCAAGTTAGCAAATAATATCAAAGTGGATAGTAAAAGTTTTTTTCAAATATGTTAAAAATAAAAGAGAAATGAGAGTGGCTATAGGACCGCTAGAAAATGAGGCAGGAGAAATAATAACTGGACAAGGAGATGGCTGATGAACTAAATGAGTATTTTGCATCAGTCTTCACTATGGAAGACACTAGAAGTATGCCTGATGTAGTGTGTGAAGGAAGAGAAGTGGGTGCAGTTACTGTTACATGAGAGAAGGTGCTCAAAAAGCTGAAAGACCCAAAGACCTAAAGATACATAAGTCACCCAGACCAGATGAACTGCACCCTAGGATTCTGAAAGAGGTAGCAGCAGAGATTGTAGTGGCATCTTTCAAAAATCTTTGGACTCTGGCATAGTGCCAGAGGACTGGAAAATTGCAAATGTCACTCCAGTCTTTAAGAAAGAAGGAAGGCAGCACAAAAAAATTAAACAAAAATATATATAATAGACCAGTTAGCTGACCTCAGTGGCTGGGAAGATGTTAGAGACAATTGTTAATGAGGTGATGGAGTACTTGGTGACACAGGACAAGATATTGCAAAGTCAGAATGGTTTCCTCCAGGGAAAATCCTGCCTGACGAACCTGTTGGAATTCTTTGAGGAGATTACAAGTAGGATAGATAAAGGGGATGTAGTGGATGTTGTAAATTTGGACTTTCAGAAGGCCTTTAACAAGGTGCCACACATGATGCTGATTACCAAGTTAAGAGTCCATGGTATTACAGGAAAGTTACTAATGTGGTTAGAACATTGGCTGATTGGTAGGAGGCAGTGAGTGGGAATAAAAGGGTCCTTTTCTGGTTTATCTACTGATACATTTTACAAACCCACAGATTCACACAGCTACCTGGACTATACCTCTTCCCACCCTCTCACTTGTAAAAATACCATCCCCTTCTCTCAGTTCCTCCATCTTATCCGCATCTGCTTTCAGGATGAGGCTTTTCATTCCAGAACTCATGAGATGTCCTCCTTCAAAGTAAGGGACTTTCCTTCCTCCACCATCAACGTTGCCCTCAATAGCTTCCCTTCCATTTCGCGCACATCTGCCCTCACCCATCCTCCTGCCACTCCAATAGGGTTCCTCTTGTCCTCGCCTACCACCCCAGCAGCCTCACATCCAGCAACTTCCCCCATCTTCAACAGGATCCCATCACCAAGAACATCTTGCCCCCTCCAACCCAACTTTCTGTTTTCTGTAGGGATCACTCTCTGTGATTCCTTTGTCCATTCATCCCTCCCTACTGATCTCCCTCCTGATACTTATCCTTGCAAGCGGAACAAGTGCCTGCCCCTGCATCTCCTCCCTCACTACCATTTAGGCGACACTTCACCAGTAATCCTGTTGGGGTTGTCTACAATATCTGGTGCTCCTAGTGTGGCCTCCTATATATTGGTAAGCCCCAATGTAGATTGAGAGACCACTTTGCTGAGCACCTACGCTCCACCCACCAGGAAAAGTGGGATCTCTCAGTGGACACCCGCTTCAATTCTACTTCCCATTCTCATTCTGATCTGTCAGTTCATGGCCTCCTCTACTGCCAGGATGAGGCCACACTTGGGTTGGAGGACCAACACCTTATATTCCATCTGGGTAGCCTGCAACCTGATGGCATGAACATCGATTTCTCAAACTTCTGGCAATTGCCCCCTCAAGTTCACCATTCCCATTCCTGTTTTCCTCTCTCACCTCATCTCCTTACCTACTCACCACCTCCTTCAGTTGCTCCTCTTCCTTCCCTTTTTTGCATGGTATTCTACCCTCTCCTATCAGTTTCTCCCTTCTCCAGCCCTTTATCTATTTTGCCTATCAGCTTCCAGCCCTTTACATCACCCCTCCCCCTCTCAAGTTTCACCCATTACCTACAACCTTGTACTACTCCTCTCCTCTCCCCACCTTCTTGCTGTAACTTCTCACTTTTTCCCAGTCCTGATGAAGGGTCTTGGTCAGAAATGTCAATCATTACTTTCTTACATAGATATTGCCTGGCCTGCTGAGTTACTCCAGCATTGCATGTGTGTTGCAGATGGAACATCATATTGAAATTGTATAAGAAATTGATGAGGCTTAATTTGGAGTATTGTGTCAAGTTTTGGTTACCTACCTACAGGAAAGATGCAAATAAGATTGAAAGAATGCAGAAAAAAATTATGAGGATGTTCCTGGGACTGGAGGACCTGAGTTATAGGGAAAGGTTGAATGGGTTAGGGCTTTATTCACTGAAACGTAGAAGGTTGAGGAGAGATTTGTTAGATATATACAAAATTGTGAGGGGTAGCGATAGGGTAAATGTATGCAGGCTTTTCCCACTGAGGTTGGGTGAAGCTACAATTAGAGGTCATGGGTTAAGGATGAAAAGTGAAATGTTTAAGGGGAACATGAGGGGATATTTTTTCACTCAGAGGGTTGTGAGAGTCTGATATGAGCTGCCAGTGCAATTGGTGCGTACAGGGTCGATTTCAAAATTTAACAGATATTTGGATAACTAAATGGATGGGAAGGGTATGGAGGGCAATGGTCCGGGTGCAGGTCGATGGGTCTAGGCGGATTAATAGTTCGGTAATGGTGGACTGAAGTGCAGTTTTCTGTGCTGTCATGTTCTGTGACTACTGCATCAGTGGAAGGCATGACGAATGACATGCTATGGGCCTCTACAGTTTATCCACTTCCTTTTTTATTTTTATTCCTTTTTAAAAAGAGCATTGACTATAATTTTCAGCATTTAAGAATTTTGCCCAAGTGGACCTTTCATTATCAATAATTGGTCTCGAGGCACGTAGAAAGCTTATTTTGTTCTCTCTCTTGTCAGAGGTATGCACAGCTTATAATTTGATGCATCTTGCCTTGTTAAAATTAATGGGTAGTCTGCTGTCCTGTAATTCAGTGGAAGTGGAGAGACTCAGTCTGTGGAAGGCACCTTGACTATTTTACTTGAATAATGCATCAAACTAGATGTCGGCCCAAGTTCTCGTGCAGATAGCCTGGATTTGCTGTATTCAGCATGCGAGTTGAATCATTTATTAAACAAACCACATCTTTTCTTTTATTTCTTGATGTAGGTAGCGTGGCCTTTTTTTATGACACAGTTTCCTTAAAGTCATCATGAAGAATGGCAGGTAAAGAATAAATGATGAGTTAGTGGGTGTTTAATTATATTTCCAGAGACATCAAGTTGGATATAAATGACTCCTTTTTTATTTTAGACCATCTTAGTTGTCATCTCTTTCTTTCCTTCTCTCATTTGAAGCTGTGCTCTCCTTTCCTGATGTTCTCTTATATTGAAATAAGGATTTGGAAGTTGGTCTGTGCCTGCTGATATTAAACACTGAGTGAATCCCATTTCTCCAACTGATGAAAGTAAACATGCATTTTATTTTGCAATCTGACTTTGAGCTCCTCCAGCACATGCATGTGTTTCCAGCATCTGTAGGTTCTCTTGTGTTCAAGTATTTGTTTTAGAGCTTTTGTAGATTACAAACATGTACCTCAGGTACATTCCAGATCTGCTGAAGGTTTTTGCACAGTGAGTTTTAGATCATCTAATAACAAGCTTCTGCATTTAAAAAGTTCCCCATTCCTTTTTAATACTCCTACTAGTATGTTCAGTTCAACACACAGTGACTTATTTAGATATAAATTAAGTGTCTTTGTCATTTTCATTCTTTCATCTTATTTCAATGCTTTCAAGTCTCGTGCTTCTCTCCTCTTCCTCAACACTATCTGCCTCTCCACCTATCTTCGTATCATTCACAAACCTGTCCACAAAGCCATCAATTCTGTCATCTGAATCATTGATCTTTAACAGGAAAAGAAACAGTTCCAACACAGACCCCTGTGGAACACCACACAGTACCAACAACCAACTAGAAAAGACCCCCTTTATTCTTTTCCTCCTGCCAGTCAGCCAAACTCCTATCCATGCTAGTATCTTTCCTGTAATACCATAGGCTCTTAGCTTGTTAAGCAGCCTCATATGTGGCAGCTTGCCAGAGGCTTTCTGAAAATCCAAATAAATAATATTTACTGACTCTCCTTTATCTATCCTGCCTGTTATTTTCTCAAAGAATTCCAACAGATTTGTCAGACAATATCTCCGCTTAAGGAAATCATGCTTAACCTATTATTATAAATACTACCTCATTATTCCATTTTCACATGATTTATTTATACTGTAATTTATAGTGATTTTTATGTCTTTGCTCTGAACTGTTGCTGCAAAACAGCAAGTTTCACATCATATGTCAGTGATAATAAGCGTGATTCTGATTCTGTCCCTGTCCCCACACACACAGTCTCTGGGAAATCAAAATGAGGGGCAAACATATTTAAACTTGTCTTTACCATTCTACCTGTTCTACCTATGGTGGGAGAAGTCAAACTGCTGTCATTACACTGAGGATGTCTTTTCTTGCTTTATGTTGCACTAACATGTGAAATTGGATAGATTCAGCATAGGTGTGGCTGCCTTATACAACTTCGGTGAGTATTGTAGAAGCAGTGTCCAGGACTGCACTTTTGCCAGAAAATGAGGAAAAAAATGAAGCATTTGAGGTGGTGAATTTGTGCAATTCCCTACTGCTAAGGTTGTGGAGGCTAGATCACTGGGGTATTTAAGGAGAATCTAGATAAATTGTTTAGATAGAGTGGGGAATTGAGGTGTATGTGAAATTGACGCAGAGTGCAAGGAGAGAGGAACGTAGCAGGTCAGGCAGCGTCTGTGGAAGGAAATGGACTGTTATCATTTCAGTTCAGGACCCTTCATCAGTTCAAAATGTTAGCTGTCCATTTCTCTCCACATTTGCTTACTGACTCATAGTTCCTCCAGCTACGTGTTTGTTCCAGATTCCAGCATCTGTAGTGCCTTATATTTCTACAGAAGAGGTTTGGGGTAAATCGGGTATTATCATTTTAAATGGAAGGGCAGACTTGTGGGTGATCTACACCTGCTCCTATTTTCTCATGTTCTTGTGTTCATTGGAAAAGATTTTAAAGCATTCAGATGCACTAGCTCAATCAAATCCCTCTGTGTGGTTTTGCACTTAAAACAAGGAACTGGGAAAGCTAACAGAACACTACTAGTGGTGCTGAATACAAAAGAATGGAGGTTGTGCTTCAGTAATATAAGGCACTGGTGACATCACATCTGGAACACCTATATACAGTATTGCTTTGTTCAAGGAATGATATTAGTGCATTGGAAGCAATTTCGAGAAGATTTGTTTCACAGATTCCTGGAGCAGACAGGTTATCTTAAAAATGAAAGGTGGAGGAGACAAGGCTTTAATCCCTGGAGTTAAGAAGAGTGAGGGGGAAACTTAATCGAAATGCATTGTCCTATGATACCTTAGCAGTGTTGTTAAGTGGCTGCTGTTTGTGGAAGAATCTGTAACTAGGCGTCACTGTTTCAAAGGGTCGCCCATTTAGTACAGAAAGGTGCTTTTTTTTCTGAATGTTACCTGGAATTCTCTTCCACAAACAGCACTGAAAGCAGGGTCTTTGAATATTTTAAAGTAAGGGGGAAGGATGAGAAAGGTTACCAGGACTAGGTGGGAATGTAGAGTTGAGGTTACGATCAGATCCACCAATGAGATTTACAGGAACATGTTTCCCGCTTGGCAATGCTGCCTGCCACACCTCCAGTAGTGCCCTTTGGTCAGCTGTAGGGTCATCAGCCAGGGCACACCATTTATTAATGTTTCACTTTCAAGGCTCTGGTACGTTTGGTGCAGAGCAGTGGCCCTGCCACACCCTGCAGCTTTCAATGGGGTTGGTCAGTCCCACAATTTCTGTCCTTCTTCATCAGCCACAGCCAAAAGCTGTCCTTTTCTGTCAACTCTATGGTGGCCCTTCTGAGCCTCATTCCATTCATTGCCATATCACAGAGTAACCTTGTTGTTAATGTACTGGCGAAGCCTCGGCATCCTACCTCCACAGGGTAAATGATGGTCCTCCAGCCAGCTTTCTTACACTCAGTTGCCAGGTCTGAGTACTTCAGCCTCTTCTGCTTGTGGGCAGCCTCCACTCCTTCCTCCCTTGGGACCTTATTAAGTGAAAGAGCAATCTTGAGGGACCAAATATCTTATTTCTTTACCTACTGGTGAATGAGGTTCCAAAGTGAATATGGTGGCATTGCTAATATTGATAAAATTCTGTCACCTGGAATGGACAGAAGTGTTAGTTCCTCTCTGTTTGTACTTGTTTTTTAAATGTACTGGCCTTGAAAACTTTGGTGATTCTCCTGTCTCAAATACTGTAATGGAGTTGCACTAGTGTGTGAACACCCTTATTTTGCATTGAATAAGCGCTCACTGCATGGTACTAGCTGAGATGTCTACTGTATTGCATTGACGGGTGAGGGCAAATCAAAAGCCATGGCTTACTGCAGAGGTCCATGGCAAGCTGAGGGATCGTGATGAGTCCTTTAGATTTGGGGTTGTGTCAGCTCTCAGGGAAGCAAGAACTGGGCTTTTCTGCTCCATCAGGAAGGTGAAATGGGCACATTCTCGGAGAATTTACAGCCACTTCTGTGATACCACTCTGTGAGACATGAGGTGTATGTGGCAAGGAATTCAGAGGATTGCAGACTACAAGTCTACCCTGCGTGTCAGTGACCAGGATGCTTCACTACATGAGAGGCTGGATGTCTCCTACGCATGGTTTGATGCGCAGACCTCTCTCCGCACCCCCCAGGGAGCAGACCCTCCATCTGGCTGAAGCTGAGGTGAGGAAGACCCTGACCAGAGTCAACCCACGCAAAGCTGTAGGGCTTGAAAATATACCAGGTCGGGTTCTGAAATACTGCTTAGCCCAGCTGACAGATATATTCAACATCTCTGCAAGGTGGCAACCATCATTCCAGTGTCAAAGAAGTTGACAGTAACCTGCCTAAATGACGATTGTCTGGTTGCATTAACATCAACCATTATGAAGTGATTTGAGCAGCTGGTCATGGAGCACATTAAAGCCTTTCTCCCAGCTACATTGGACCTTTTCCAGTTTGTTTCATCACTCAAATTGATCCACTAATGATGCAATAACCTCTACCCTCCACTCTGTCCTGTCCCATATGCCATTCTGCTGTTTATAGACTTCAGTATGTTGTTCAACATACCCCAGAAACTGCTAGGGAAACTGTCATTGGGTCTCAACACATCCTTCTGCAGTTGGATACTGGACTTCTTAACAGGAAGGCCACTGTCAGTCCACATGGGCAGCCATGTCTCATGTCCCATTATACTGAGCACTGGTCCTGCCCAAGGCTGTGTGCTCAGCCCATTGCTGTTCATACTGCTGCCTCATGACTGTGTTGCAGGATCCAGCTCAAAATATGTCATTATGTTTGTGAATGACACAACAGTGGTTGGCCTTATCAAGAACAATGACGAGACAGCGTATAGAAAGACAGTGAAGTGACTGGTGTGAGAAGAACAACCAGAGCGTGAATGTAGAGGAAGTCAAGGAAATTGACTTCAGGAAGCTGCAGGCTAATCATCTGCCTCTGCGAATACATGGCTCCTCCATTGTGCAAGTTAAGTGCATCAAGTTTGTGGGAGGTCACATCAAGGATGACTTCACTTGGTCCCTTAATATCATTGCTAGGCACAGCAGCACCTCCACTTAAGAAGATTGAAGCAAGCAAGGCGCTCACACACCCTCTCCCCCATCTTAACAGCATTTTACAAGACCGTACAAAGAACTGTGAGAACAACTGAGGGGATCATAGGGGTCTCCCTACCATCCATCCGGGACATTTATCAGGAGCACTGCGTAAGCAGGACCCTTAGTATTAGGGATCCCACCCATCCATCCATCCATTCATCAGACAGGAGACTACAATGCATAAAAACAAGACCAGTTAGAATGAGAAAAAGTTTCTTCCTCCGGGACATTAGGCCACTGAACTCCCTGCTGCATTGTATTCGAAGTGTCATTGGTTATTTTATTCCATAACTTGCAATATTTAATATTAATCCACTTTAGTTTGTTATTTATGTGTGATTCATCTGTAGATTTTATCCTTGCATTCATAAGATATTGGATGCTATGTGTGTTAATACTACTGTACCTAGTTCAAAGAAATGTCTGGTTTCTATGTGTATTATATGGTTGTATGCAGTTAAATTACAATAAATTTGACTTGATTTGACTTCCAGAGTGGGAATCATTGTTGTCTTGGTATCTAGAAAGGACTGGATGACAATGAGAAGGTTTGACTCCAGTGAAAATCCATGCTAACTCTCTTCTCTGGCTCTAACATAATCTCTTTTGCCATGTATCTGGCTACAGTTCCAGTACGTCTGTTATACCAAGTGTGAGTTGTAAGGGGGAGTAAATGAGAAAGAAGGAATCTAGTTATGTAAATTATTAGGAAACTGTCACAATGTAAAGCAGGTAGAAAAATTCAACTCATTTTGAATTTAATCTTAGCTTTATTTGTAAACAAGACTTTCATTGAAAACTTGAAAACGTTTTAATTGGTAGGAACCACCAGGCTATAAAAAGTCACAAATGGTCAAATGTAGCAGAATGGTTAGCACAATTGCTTTATAGCCCCAGTGATCACCAATCGGGATTCAATCTGAATCTGAATTCTGTCAGTCAGAGGTTGGTATTTTCTCCTTGTGCCCGGTTTACAACCATGTTGCAAAGAATGGGTTAGGGTTAGCAAGTCGTGGGTATGCTATGCTAGTCCTGGAAGCATTGTGGCAACTGCGGGCTGCCCCCTGCAAATTCCTGCTGGCTTAATGCAAACAATGCATTTCACTATATGTTTCGATGTACATGTGATCTTTATCTTTTTACTGGCGTTAATAAAAGGAAGCAAGCTGAAACTGAATATCCATTGTCTGTATTTTTGGTCCACATGGAGGTGTGCCCATACCAGCTGTATGTTTGACCTTGTATTTCATGTCATGTTTTTGGCCAAAATCTAGCTACTTAAACAATCAACAAGCCATACAGCAAGGGAACAGGCCCTTTGCTGCAACCACTATTAAAAGGACGCTATGGTAGTGTAGCAGTTAGCATGACACTATAACAGCTTGGGGTGTTACAGAGGTCAGCGTTCACTTCCAACAATGTCTGCAAGGGTTTTTGTGCATTCTCCTGTGACTGCATGTGATTTCTCTGGGTGCTCCTGTTTCCTGTGATTAGGTTAGTGTTAAATACTGCAGGTAGATTGCTGGGTAGTGTGGCTCATTGTGCCAGAAAGGCCTGTTTCACACTGCACCTCTAAATAAATAAATTACTTTCCAATATTTTATTAGTTTCTACATAGAAGAATACAGAATACAAGAAAGTGTACAGGCAGTCCCCGGGTTACGTATGAGTTCCATTCCTGAGTCCGTCTTTAAGTCGGATTTGTACGTAAGTCGGAACAAGTACATCCGGTATTATTTAGTGTCAGTTAGTCAAACGTTTGTCTTAGTATATAGTATATATTTTACCTTTCTATGCATATAAAACACTTAAGAAACATATGTATTCCGATAATTAAACTACTGTGTTGCTTAGTAATAATTGTAGCTATCATCGGGGCAGGGCCTTTCACATGCTCCATTATTCTCACTTTATCCGTTATCCTTTAAAATTGTTCCGATCGTTGACTGACTGTAGCCTAACGCTTTTCCAGTGACCGATGGCGTTTAACCTCTTCGCAAACACTTTATTATTTCCACTTTATTTTCAATCACGATCGCTTCCTGTCAGTGGAACAGAAACACTGTGGGTGGTGGGTCCCGACCTCTGCCGGCTCCCGGCTCCTGGCTCCTGAATTCCCCGGGTCCTAAACTCCGCCGCACTGAGACAGGTTAAATGGGACAAGTGGGGGCTGTGCTGGGTTTGGGTATTTGATCCTCCACAATATTCCATGTGGGAATTTAAACTGGAGGTGGTAGTGTTTTTTTTACGAGGTTGAGTTGCGAGCTCGACATCAACCTGGCACAGATGTACGGGAGTCACTGGATTGACATTAACCCAGCACGGGAGTGGTCTGTCACTAAATCGAACTCGGAAACCTCCGTTCTCCAGCCCGGTGCTGATCTCACTGCGCCACCAGCCGACTGGAATGGGGTGGGGTGGGGTCAGGGTGAATCTTACTAAGAAAAATTTAAGCCAAATACAAAGTTAAACACTCAACACAGTGTCAACGGCAATGACTTAAAATGGCAGACGGCGTTGCGATCTGACTTAAAATGGCAGACAGTGATCTCCTTCCTCAGTTCGTAAGTACGAGTTGTCTGTAAGTCGGACGTTCGTAACTCGGGGACTACCTGTATATAAAAGGTCAGAAAAGATTAAAAGAAAAGTTCCTTGAGACAAAATTAAGAATCTCTGGAAACAAGATTGACAGACATCAATATCTGAGGAAACTTGGAATGAAATTTTTAAACTGGTTAATACTTCATCGCTGTGTGCTCGTCATTCCCTCATACAATTTAAGGTGGTACATAGAGCTCATGTGACTAAGGATAAGCTATCTCATTTTTATTCGGATATACCTCCCTACTGTGACAGATGTAATAATGGAGAAGCTTCATTAATTCATATGTTTTGGACTTGTCCGAATCTTAATCTTGAAAAATATTGGAAGGAAGTTTTTCAGACTTTATCCTTACTTTTTAAAGTCAATTTTAAGCCTAACCCTCTGACAGCCCTATTTGGTATTGTTGCAGGACAAGATATTAAGTTGAAGGCATCTGATTTACATATTTTGGCCTTTAGCTCTCTTATAGCTGGGAGGCTACTTTTGTTTAAATGGAAAGATGTTTTTCCTCCTACTCATGCTCAATGGTTATGCAACATTATGTCATGTTTAGATTTAGAGAAGATTCGTTGTTCAACTTCTGAATCTTGTCAAGACTTTCAAACATTGTGGGGACCTTTTCTGAATTATTTTCAAAACCTTCAATTCGTTGTTTAAAGTCGGATGTTGGCTATTATTAATTTTTACAATATAAAAAGGCATTTTACCTTTTATCCTTAATGAACAGCTTCGGTCGTGGTAGGGGTTAGATTCTTTTTTCTTTTGTAATAAATTAGTACAGTACAATATAACTATTGATTAACTTAAATTAATATGGGGTAATAAAATTGTTATTATGAACAGATATAATGTAACTGGTAGTTTTTAAAAATAAATAAATAAAATCCTTCTCAAGGTACAATATTCTACAAACCAAAGCATTGAACGCCTTCATAAATTGCTTCTGGGTTTGGGTGGGGCTGCAGTGATCTGCCTGTGTTCTGCAGTTTTTACATTGGAAGCCAGAGTAAAAACAAACCTGTGAAGGAAGGGGGAAGCAGTTGGCAAGATGTAAAGACAACACTCAGTGGGCACTTTATTAGATACACCTACATACCTTGTTAATGCAAAATCTAATCAGCCAATCATGTGACAGTTATTCATTTCATAAAAGCATGTAGACATGGTCAAGAGGTTCAGTTGTTTGGACCAAACATCAGAATGGGGAGGAAATGTGATCTAAGTGACTTTGACATGGAATGATTGTTGATGCTAGATGGGGTGGTTTGAGTATCTCAGAAGCTGCTGATCTTCTGGGATTTTCATGTACAACAGTTTCTAGAGTTTACAGAGAATCGTGTGAGAAACAAACATCTAGTGAGAGGCATTTCTGTCGGCAAAAATACCTTGTTAATGAGAGGAGGATGGCTAGATTGGTTCAAGTTGACAGGAAGGTGACAGTAACACAAATAACCACGAGTTAGAACAGTGGTGTGCGGAAGAGTATCTCTGAAAGTACAATATGTCAAACTTGAAGTGGATAGTCTACAACAGCAGCAAAAGACCACACTGGCTTCCACTTCTGTACCTAATAAAGTGCTCAGTGAGTCTATATTCTACCAAACAACCTCAGGAGATTTGTGGCAATTCCACTGGATTGGCAAGGAAATACTCAGCGGCAGAATTTTTGAATGGCCCTTTTTGAGTTGATTGTAGAGTAGTGGTCGCCAACCCATCGATCGCAATCAACTGGTCGATCTTTGAGACTTTCCCAGAAGATCCTGAAAAAAAAAGAAAAATAAATACACAAATACTGTTGAGAGATTGTTTCCGGGTTGCGGGGTTTTAGCTCTGTTCTTTCTGCCCAGTGCGCATGTGTGTAGCTCCCCCGCACTGCGCAGTGTACTTCAGTGGTCCCCAACCACTGGGCCGCAAGAAAACAATACGAGTCAGCTGCACCTTTCCTCATTCCCTGTCATGCCCACTGTTGAAATTGAACCCACGTGAGGTCATCAGTTGCCTAAATGCAGTGATACCCTCGCAGCAGGGATCACTGGTTGGCCTTGGGCGGCCAGTGGGAAGTGCCGTTGCTACTGGCCTGGAGCGTGGACAGATGGGCGCCACCTCTAAACCTGTTTAGCACACCGAATGTTCGTGGGGAACCCAGTGCTAAAATATTCGCAGACGACCTAATTCAGGCTCAGCGTTTCATAAGTATCAGAGCAGCTACCGCGCTGCGATCTACCGAAACAAACTTTTGTTGGCGGATAGATCCTACGGGGGGGGGGATCCTCTTACCCCACCCACAACCAGCCGCACCTGGCCAAGGCAGCTGGTGGTGGGCGGCGGGTGGGTGGGAAGCTGGAGTTCGGGCCCAGAGGTTGTCTAATGAGGCAATGAAGCCCTCAAAACTGCTTCAGCACCTTGAGTCCAAGCACCCTGCACTTAAAGACAAACCCGTAGAGTTTTTTCTGCGGAAAAAAACATGAGCAAGCGGGACAGCAGCTGAGAGCCGGGAGCTGCGAAAACGAAATTGCGGAATAGACTGGACATAAGGAACCTGCTTCAAGTATCGCTGTATTCTGGTCGTGTTTAACACCCCCTCCCCCCGTTGGCCGGTCTGCAAGAATATTGTCAATATTAAACCGGTCCGCGGTGCAAAAAAGGATGGGTACCCCTGGTGCTTATACGTTATTTCTGCTTCCGGGTTGCAGGGTTTTACTTCCTTTTTTTTCTGCCCCAGTGCGCATGCGTGTAACTAATCGATCTGGGGTTGATCTCGCCTTTTACTGAGGCCAAGGTAGGGGATCTTGGGCTTAAAAAGGTTAGTGACCACTATTGTAGAGGGTGGTGGTAGCAAAGTGATTTGATGCTAGTTGTGTAGCTGTGAGAAAGCTGAATTGATAATTTGTGTGCTCCACAACACATTGCTCAGTATTGCTGTGGATTAGTTCAAATGTAATTTATCCAAGAACATATTGTCTGCAAGCTAAAAGGGACAATGACAACACCAAGGTATTCTAAGAACAAAACGAGAAACTAGGAAGAAAAAATAGAGGTCTTGATTAATTTATTTGTGTTTGTCTTGTGTAATTCCAACCCCATGTGTATCCGTCTCTCCCCCACACACTGAATTGTCTTTGTCAATCCACACTCAGTAAAAAGCTGGGAGAGGATAGGTGGAAGTGTCAAAAGGCAGAAAAAGATGTTACCTGACAGGAGTGGACAGTGGAGTAAAGTGAAGGAAGTGAGGAGAGGAACTGGAGGGAGGAATGTATGAGTGATGGGCAGATCGAGCAGGCAGGAGAGGGAAAACAGAAAGAGTGATGGGCCATTGGGGTAAGATAAACAAGGGGAGAAGAGAAGACAGGGCAGTGCTTACTGGAATTTAAAGAAATTGATGTTCACGCCATTAGGTTGGAATCTACAAAGGCGGAATATAGAACATAGAAATTTACAGCACATTACAGGCCCTTTGGCCTACAATGTTGTGCCAACCATGTAACCTACTCTAGTGACTGCCTAGAAGTTCTCTGGCGCATAGCCCTCTATTTTTCTAAGCTCCATGTACCTATCTAAGATGCTCTTAAAAGACCCTGTTGTATCCGGCGCTGGCAGCGGTGCATTCCACGCACCCACCGCTCTCTGTGTGAAAAACTTACCCCCGACATACCCTTGGTACCTGTTTCCAAGCAGCTTAAAACTTTGCCCGCTCATGTTAGCCATTTCAGCCCTGGGAAGAAGCCTCTGGCTATCCACACGACCAATGCCTTTCATCATCTTACATGCCTCTATCATCTCTCATCTCCGTTACTTCAAGGAGAAAATGCCAAGTACACTCAATCTATTCTCACAAGGTACGCCCAATCTATTCTCACAAGGTATGCCCTCCGATTCAGGCAACGTCCTTGTAAATCTCCTCTGCACTCTCTCTATAGTACCCACACCCTTCCTGTCGTGAGATAATCAGAACCCAGAACTGAACACAGTACTCCAAGGGAAGTCTGGTCAAGCTCTTGTATAGCTGTAACATTACTTCATGGCTCTTGAACTCAGCACACCATATGCCTTCTTAACAACACTGTCAACCTGCGCAGCAACTTTGAGTGTTCTATTGACACGGACCCCAAGTTCTCTCAGATCCTCCACACTGCCAAGAGTCTTACCATTTATATTATATTTTGGCTTTAAATTGGACCTACCAAAATGACCCACTTCACATTTATCTGGGTTGAAGTCCATCTGCCACTTCTCAGCCCACCATGAGGTGCTCTTTCTCTATTCTGCATCTGGCCTCAACTCAGCAGTAGAGGAAGCCACAGACAGATGAGTTGGTGTGGAGCTGGAAGTGGAATTAAAATAGCTGCCCCCCCTCAGTTTCCTTGTAACCATATCCTTTTGTTTGTGACTTTTCCACTGGTGAAAACACCTCAACATTTATCCTGTCATGACCCTGAAGGAACTTGTGTGTTTGAATAAAGTTATTTATTTTTTTAAATCCAAGGAATAATACAGACCCAAATTATATGGCTTCTCTTCATTGGACAGCTTATTCATCCCAGGAGTTAGATTTAAGAATCTCCTTTGATCTCCGGTGACAAGTTCCATCAAGCAATATTTGCTCGCCAATAACTTGGTCTTTGATTTTCCCTGGTTTTTGGATCTCTTTGTCCAAATATGGATCAAAGAGTTGAATTCCAGAGGTAAAGTAGGAGAGACAGCTTTTAACAGAGAGCCCTGTGACTGGAGAGGTACCACAGGGGTAAGTGCTTATGCTCCAGTTAGTCAAGATCCATTTAAAGCAGGGGTCCATGGCATAAAAATAGTTGAGAACCCCTGATTTAAAGGGACCAAGTCACCAAATGTCATATTTCGAAGTTGGCTGATTATAACAAGATAGATAGAGGCTTTAAGAATACAGATAATCTGAATATATTGTGCCGTGTTCTTACCAATCCATGAGACACTGGAACAGAATTAGGAAATTTGGCCTATTGAATCTGTATTGCATTTGATCATCCCTTATTTACTATCCCTCTCTACCTCATTCACATGCCTTCTTCCCATAACCTTTGACATCCTTATTAAGTCAGAACCTAACAACCTCTGCTTTAAATATATCCAATGACTTGGTCTCCACGGCCATCTGTAGCAATGAATTCCACAGATTCACCACCCTTGGGTTAATTAACTTCCTCCTCATCTCTGTTGTAAAGAGATGTTCTTTTATTCTGAGGCTGTGCCCTCTGGTCCTCAATCCACCCACCGTTGGAAACATCCTCTCCATGTCTACTCCATCTAGGCCTTTTACTATTATAAGTTATCGAGGGCTTGGTGAGGCTGCCAGGAAGGGAGTATTGTCAACTGCTTAGGTCTTCATATCTATCATGAAATTAGTTGCTATAAAGAGATTGTTTCAGGGGTAGTGGGTTTGTTGAATGAGGAGAATTTGACCAGGCTTGACTGGTGTTCTCTAGATATCCCACTGAAGCATAGAAAATTCTCACAGAGCTTGATAGGGTAGCTGCAGAGGAAATATTTCCTGTGTCTGGAACCAAATTTGTAGTCTTAGAATAAGGGAAGGGCTTTAGGACCATGAGACATGCAGCAGAATTAGGCCATTAGGCCCATCAAGTCTGCTTTGGCATTCCATCATGGCTGATTTATTATCCCTCTCAACCCTATTCTCCTACCTTCTCCCCTTAACACTCAAATCACTACAAATGTACTATGCAGAACATTCTGACTGGCTGTATCACCATCTGGTATGAAGGGGGCTACTGCACAAGATCAAAATAAGTTGCAGAAACTTGTAAAGTTAGTCAGCAATGTCATGGATACCAGCCTCTGCAGAATCCAAGATGTCTTCAATGAGCGGTGCCTTAGGAAGGTGGCAGCCATCATTAAGGATCCCCACCACCTAGTATATACTCTCTTCACACTGTTACTGTTGGGAAGGAGGTATAGAAGCTTGAAGGCACACACTCAGCGATTCAGGAACAGCTTCTCCCCCTCTACCATCTGATTTCTAAATGGGCATTGAACCCATGAACACTACCTCACTACTTGTTTATTTCTGTTATTTTGCACTACTTATTTTAACTTAACTGTTTAATAGGCACATATAACATAACTCAGGTTTTCCCTTCTATATTTATTTATCATGTATTTCATTGTGCTGCCACTGTAAAAATTATCAAATTTTACGACATTTACCAGTGATATTTATTCTGATTCTGATTAACCTTTGATGCCTTCACTAATCAAGAGCCTATCAACATCGGCTTTAAATATACTCAATGACTTATCCTCCACAGCCGTCTGTGGCAATGAATTCCACAGACATACTACGGTCTGGCCAAAGAAATTCCTCTGCATTTTAAAAAACAGAGGAAATGAAAGCCTATCCTGAGTGAGGAGAGGGAATAATTGAGAGCTGAAGTCAGATGGGAATCTAAATACAGAAAGTTGTACTTTGGAATTCTCTATACCGGAGGGCTGTCGAGTCTTGGTCTTTGAGCTGATTTGAAACTCAGATCAATAGAATTTTGTGTATTGAAGGAAGTGAGGAATATGGGATGAGGCAAGAAAATGGCATTACAGTAGGAGATCAGCAATGGTCTTGATAGATGATAGAGTTGACTTAAAGGCCTATATCATTTGTACAATATTTAACAGTGAGCAAGAAAGATGAAGAGGAGAAGGAGTCCAGGTAAAATTGGAAAAAAGAGGAACAGAATCCAATTGCTGGAGTCACACACAAAGATTGTTGAAGGTCATTTATCTCAGCTCAGGGCAACACTACAAGTGATCTTCAGGACAGTTTCCTAAGGCCAACAGTGTTCAGCAGCTTTGCTAATAACCTTTTTTCCATAATACAAAATGGAGCTGTTCATCTGTGTTCAATACCATTCGCATCTCCTCAGGAAACAACAGTCCCATGCCTACATGCAGCAAGACTCCGAAAATTTTCGGCATGGCTGATAATTGAAAGACAGTGACTATCTTCAACAAGAGAAATTGAGAGAACCATTATTTATTTACTTAGCGATACAGTGCAGAACATGCCATTCTAGCCTGTGCTGTCCAGCAACCTACCTATTTAATAGCCTAATCACAGGACAATGTACCTTCTAGCCAGTCCATCTTTGGAATGTGAGAGAAAACCAGAGCACCTGGAGGAAATCCATGTGGTCGCAGAGAGAATGTATTGCAAAAACTCCATATAGACAGTGCCGGAATGGAACTCCAGAATAATATCCAAGAGCATTAACCAGTATGCTACTGTGGTGACCAAGTGAGGATAAGTGATGACTAACATTTTATGAATGAATGGAGGAACTGTGTCAGTTTTACATTTTGAGAGCAGAAACATAGAAAGAAAAGCAACCCAACCAAGGCTCTCAAAAGTAGTTAAAGATTGTGTTCAATCCAAAGAGGAACCTTTTATAAAGTTGCAGGCCTGACGATTAGGAGGACTTCAGAATTAAGGACCATGGATTTGATTGAGAGAGGAAAGGTAGAATATGAGAGCAAATTTGCAAGGGATATGAAATAGATAGTAAAGCTTCTACAAATAGATTCTCTTTGACCCACTACCATCAGGAAGGAGATACAGGAGCATCAGGACTAGGACTACCAGACTTCTTGCCCCAAGCTGTGAGACTAACGAATGTCCCGCCACTACCGAGGTCTCGTCATTAGGATAGTGAGTTTCCTGTTTATTCGTGCTACACACTTCACAAGCATTTTGAATTATATTTTATTAATTTACTGGTTGTAATATTTAGTTTTATGTGTTTCACTGTGGCCTAGAGGAACATTGCCTCACAGACTCATAAGGAAGCTTCCTGTCACAGCTTATTGAGGGTCAAAGATGATCTGGGACTTAGTACACCTGGTGTTTACGGGATTTCTCGTGAATGCAGAGCAGTGTATATTGGCAGACAGGACGCCCAGTGTAAACCTGCATCAAGGGGCTTAGGGGGTGTATCTGTTTGGGTTACCTGGAGAAATCAACGGTGGCAGAACATTCCATTTGCAATGGCCATAGGATTGACTTTAATGACACAAAACTACTGTGCTGTGCCAGTGGCTTTTGGGACCACCTGGTGAAGGAAGCCGTTAAACTAAAATGAGAGGAAAAGAATTTTAACAAAAACTGGAATTTGATTGTAAAAGGTGGATGAGCAGAAATCTGATTGGATGAGGACTAACCAAACAGGAGGGACAGACGATGAGAGTCTATATACCACTGGACTAGACATGCCCAGGCATCATCCCTGATGAAGGTGGCAGAGTTTGTCATCTAAATATTGGTTAAAATCCATACCTGTACCCAGCCAGAAGCTTGAGAAGAGTTTATTCATCTAATACACCAGTAAAGCACCAGATCCTTTTTTATTGTTTCGTTTGGTTGTATATATTACAGTCAGAAGACAATAAACTTGAACTTGAAATAGATAAAAAGAAAATGATTAGTAAAACTCACAAAGACAAGAAAATCTGCAGTTGCTGGAAATCCAAAACAACGCACACAAGATGCTGGAGGAACTTAGCAGGTTGGGCAGCATCTATGGAAAAGAGTAATCAGTCAATGTTTCAGGCTGAGACCCTTCAGCAGGTCTGCAAAGAAAGAGAAGTCTGAGAATGTATAATGCAAAACAAAGAGAACAAGATTTCTTAAACAAATATTTCAGTCCTTCTTTTCAGAACAAGATACAAATAGCTTCCAGAAGTGCTAGGGAGCCAATGGTCTAATGAAAAGAATAAATTATAGGACACTTAGTATCTTAATATGAGTAAGAAAAATAGTGCTGGAGAAACTAATAGCACTGAAATGGAATGAATCTACTACAGGACCTGATAATCTACATCTCAATATTTTTAAAAAGAGTAGCCATGGGGAATCATGGATACATTGGTTGCTTTTTTCCAAACTTCTTTAGATTATAGCACCATTCCTAGACCTGTGTACTGTATAGCTAAGCAGAGTAAAAAAGATCTCATAGAAATGTACAAAGTTCTGACAGGAAGAGATTGACTAGATGTGGGGAAGATTTTCCCCATGGCTGGGAATGTGAAAACTAGAACAAGTGGCTGTCGCCTCTGGTTACAGGGTAGTTGCATCACGGCCTGGTCTGGAAAATGCCAATGATCAAGAACGGATTAGCCTACAAGAAGTGGTGAATACAACCCATTCCATCGCAGGAGAAACCATTCCTGCCAGTAGGCACATCTACAAGGAGCTTTGCCATAAGAAATGGACATCCATCGTCAAAGAGTCCCAACATGCAGGCCATGCTCTCTTCTCACTATTATCTTTGGGCAAGAGGTACAGAAGCCTTGGGACCCCCACCACCCAATTCAGAAAGTTATTACCCTTCAACTGTCAGACTCCTGAACCAGCATGGATAACTTCATACACCTCAACACAGAACTGATTCCACAACTTACGGTCTCACTTTCAAGGACTCTACAACTCCTGTTCTCACTGCTATTTATTTATTTGTTGATATTTTCATTTTTATTACATTTGCAAAGTTTGTCTTCAAATTACAAATACTTTATTGTCACCAAACAATTGATACTAGAGCATACAATCATCACAGTGATATTTGTTTCTGCGCTTCGCGCTCCCTGAAGTACAAATCAAAGTAAATATAATAAATATTTAAATTATAAATCATAGTTAGAAAATAGAAAAGGGAAAGTATGGTAGTGCAAGTCAGGTCCAGATATTTGGAAGGTATGGCCCAGATCCGGGTCAGGATCTGTTCAGCAGTCTTACCACAGTTAGAAAGAAGCTGTTCCCAAATCTGGCTGTACGTATCTTCATGCTCCTGAACCTTCTCCTGGAGGGAAGTGGGACAAAAAGTGTGTTGGCTAGCTCACTTGTACAGGCCCAGAGAACCCGTCCTGGGACGCCATCTGGGCCCGTTGCCTTCCTTGGATTTATCTTCAGGAAGGCTGTTCTAACGTCTTCCTCGGTGACGATGAATCTTGATGCCACCAGGTCCAGTTCATTCAGAGGGGGCGGGACGCTCCTCTTCTGTTCAAATCTTGTGTAGAATACGTTAAGTTCATCAGGAAGAGAAGTGCTACAGTTATTGATATTCCCAGCCTTTTCTTTGCGCCCAGTGATCTCATTTAGACCCTTACATAGTCTACTGGCATCCCTCTGGTTAGCCTGGGCTTATTAAATTCAAAGTTCAATGTAAATTTATTATCAAAGTATATATATGTCACCTTATACAATCCTGAGATTCATTTTCTTGTGGACATACTCAATAAATCCATAATAGAATAATAACCATAATAGAGATAATGAAAGACTGTGCCCAACAGGACAAACAACTAATGTGTAAAGATACAAACTCTGCAAATACAAAAGGAAAGAATAATAATAAATAAATGAGCAAACATACTGAGAACAGATGAACAGTCCTTAGAAAGTTAGTCCGTAGGTTGTGGGAACAGTTCAGTGATAGGGCAAGTAAAGTAATGCCCTTGGTTAAGAGCCTGCTGGCTAAGGGGTACTAACTGTTCCTGAACTTGGAGGCTTGATTCCTGAGGCTCCTGTTGCTTTGTTTTGATGGCAGCAGCAAGAAGAGAGCATGACCTGGATGGGGGGGGGGGGGGGGGATCCTGATGATAGATGCTGCTTTCCTGCAGCAATGCTCCATGTAGATTTGCTCGATGGTGGGGAGGGTTTAATTGTGATGAAGTGGGCCGTATCCACTATTGTTTTGGAGGATTTTCCATTCAAGGGTGTTGGTGTTTCCATACCAGGCAGTAATGCAGCCAGTCAATATACTCCCCATATACATCTGTAGAAGTTTGTCAAAGTTTTAGATGTCATGCTGAATCTTTGCAAACTCTTGAGGAAGTAGAGGTGCTGCCGTGCTTTCTTTGTAATTGCACTCCTTTTGCACATTGTTTGTTCGAAAGTCTTTGTAGTTAATTTATTCTATTATATTTCTTCTACTGTGAATGCCCACAAGAAAATGAATCTTAGTGTAGTATATGCTGACAAACATATTTTGATAATAACTTTACTTTGAACTTTGGATGAAGTCCTAAATGTCCTTAAAGTTCAGTCTGACAAACTTGAGGCATTCTGTGCCATTGTAGAGCCACTGAATTTATTTCAGAAGGAGACAGAAAGATCTCTAGACTTAAAAGGTCCCTAGGAGTGAGGGAGGACAGCAGGAATTTTGTTTTGAGATTCAGGATCAGCTATGAATAACAATGCGGGCTTGAATAGAGAGTGACGTGCTCCTATCCCTATTTCTATATTTCTAAATGTAGTGAGCACATTAGAGAAGTCTGCTCATGATGTAAAACAAAATATCTTTGTTCTTGATGGGCAAGAGAAAAACTGCAGGAACATGTTAATACTCTGAATTAAATTCCATTTTCTCTCACCATCTGAGCAGTGAGGTTCGAGGTGATGCATTTAAGGAGGTTAAGTGACTGGAGGTAATGTTCCTGAGGAACGATATTGTCTGGAGCGCACTAAAGGATTTGGAATTCATTAAAACAGCGGGATGGGTCGATAAAGTGGCTAAGAAAACAGGTACTTTCTTTAGTAAGCCAGCGCAAGGAACGTTAACAGTAGAGTGGTTCTGTTTAAACTGTATACACCATTAGTTTGACTGCAGCTTCAGTCCTGTGTGCAGCATAATTGCACTTAAGTGCGCACGGAGAGGGTTTATAAAGGGATTGCCAGGAGTGCAAAGTTGTTGCTATGAGGGAAGAATGGATAAGCTAGGGTTGTTTTCTTTGCAGCCCGAGAGGAGACTTAACTGAGGAGTATAGAATTCAAGGACAAAGCAGAAGTATAAGATAGATTTAAAATGTTTGGCACATGAATTTTCCGTTATTCTTTGAAGCATACTGGGATGATTTTCTGCTTTTGAATGTATATTATATAAATACTTCCACGGCCCTGGAGGTACTAAATGAAGAGGCTTCAACAACATATACACTCAGTGGTCACTTTATTAGGTACAGGAGGTACCAGATAAAGTGTACACTCGTAGTCTTCTGCTGCTATAGCCCATTCTTTTCAAGGTTTGACATGTTATGTGATCAGGGATGCTCTTCCACACACCACGGTTGCAACACATAGTTACTTGATTTACTGTTCCCTTTCTGTCAGTTTGAACCAGTCTGGCCGTTCTCCTTTGACCTCTCTTGTTAACAAACCATTTTCACACATTTTTTCTCACCTTTCTCTGTAAACGCTAGAGACTGTTGTGCATGTAAACTGCAGGAGATCAGTGGTTTCGGAGATCCTCAAACCCACTCTGTCTGGCACCAGCAATTATTCCATGTTAAAATCACTTGGATCACATTTCTTCCCCATTCTGGTATTTCATTCTGGTATACAACAACTGATCCTCTTGACTATGTCTGCATGCTGTTTTGCATTAATGAGCAGGTTACAGGTATACCTAATAAAGTGGCCTCTGAGTGTAGAGTGGCTGGGGGATAGGTGAGGGTGTGGCGGATGGAATATAATGTTGAAAATTTTAAGTTAATTCATTTTGAAAGATGGAGCATTTTTTAAATGGTCAGTGAATGAAAGGTGTGTTCAGAGAGACCCTGTGATCTGGTACAGAATCATTGAAAACTTAATGTGCAGTAACTGCAAACAATTAGAAAAGTAAACAGAGGATTTGTTTCAATTATGCAGAGCCCTCATGGAATATTATCTGGTTTGGGCCCCCTACCTATGGATAGATAGACTTGCTGTTAAGAGAGTGCAGAGAGGATTCATTGGATTGATTCCTGGAATGGTTGATTTGTCTTGTGAGGAGACATTAGGCTAGGCCTAAAATCTCTTGAGTTTAGAATAATGAATAGCAGAGGGCATGCATTTAATTTCAAAGATATGTGAGAGGGAAGTTTTTTTTTGCACAGAGTGGTGGGTACTAGTTAAGATGAAAGTTGATCTTGTTGAAATGTAAAATATTAATAAGGGGCCTAACAGACAAGACGGAGAGTTGATGTTTTTCTCAGGTTGGGGTGTCTGGGACCAGGAGTTGCAATCTCAGGATGAGAGGTTCTCCATTCAGCACTGAGGTGTGGAGAAATTTCTTCATGCAGTTGGTGGAGAATCTTTGGAATTCTCCTTTAAGAAAACTGCCATCATCCCAGTGCCAAAGACAAATAAGGCAATGTGCTTTAATGACTACACCCTGGTAGTTCTGACATCCACTGTCATGAAGTGCTTCAAGAGGCTGGTTATGGTACATATTGACTCCGTCTTCCCAGAAAACTTCAACCCACTGCAATTTACTTACTACCAAGGGAGGACTATGGTTGATGAATTCTACCTGAGCCTACATTCATCTCTGGAGCTTTTGGTCAGTAAAGATACCCATGTTGGACTATTGCTTAACAACTACAGCTGTGCATTCATTACTAAAAATCCAGGAAACACGAGTCCAAACTATTACACCTGGGAGTCAGCACCTCCTTTTGCAACTGAACCTTGAATTCCTGACCAACAGACTGCAATCAGCTAAGGATGGGCAGCAATACCTCTGGCACATCAATGAGGCTGAGGTTAACAGGGTTGAGAACTTCAAGTTCCCAGGAGTGAACATCATCAATAGCCTGTTCTGGTTCAACCATGTTGACACCATGGCCAAGAAAAGCTCACTAGTACCTCTACTTCTTCAGGAGGCTAAAGAAATTTGGTATGTCCCCTTTGACCCTCACTAATTTTTATCAATACACTGTAGAAATCATCCTATCTCGATGCATCACAGCTTGATATGGCAACTGCTGTGCATGTGACTGTAAGAAACAGCAGAGAGTTTCTTTGCCTACACTCGTTGCCTCAGTAAAGCAGGCAGCATAATCAAAGACCATACGCATCTCAGGCATCTTCTCTTCTCCCCCACCCCCCAATCCCAATTCCATTGAGCAGCGCATACGAAAACCTGAATGCACGTACCACCAGGCTCAAGCACAGCTTCTATCCCACTGTTACTTGACTATTGGATGGTATGGTAGGATGGACTATTTGCCTCACAATCAACCTTGTTATTACCTTGCATTTTATTGTCTGCCTGCACTGCTCTTTCCACTACCAAGCACATCTTTCCTTCCCCCCCCCCCTTTCTGCTTTCTGCAGGGATCGCTCCCTACGTGACTCCCTTGTCCACTCGTCCCCCCCATCCCTTCCCACCGATCTCCCTCCTGGCACTTATCCTTGTAAGCGGAATAAGTGCTACACCTGCCCTTACACTTCCTCCCTCACCACCATTCAGGACCCCAGACAGTCCTTCCAGGTGAGGCGACACTTCACCTGTGAATCGGCTGGTGTGGTATACTGCGTCTGGTGCTCCCGGTGTGGCCTTTTATATATTGGTGAGACCTGACGCAGTCTGGGAGACCGTTTCGCTGAACACCTACACTCGGTCCACCAGAGAAAGCAGGATCTTCCAGTGGCCACACATTTTAGTACCACGTCCCACTCCCATTCTGATATGTCTATCCATGGCCTCCTCTATTGTCAAAATGAATCCAAACTCAGGTTGGAGGAACAACACCTTAAATACTGGCTAGGTAGCCTCCAGCCTGATGGCATGAACATTGACTTCTCTAACTTCCGTTAATGCCCCTCCTCCCCTTCTTACCCCATCCCTGACATATTTAATTGTTTGCCTGTTCTCCATCTTCCTCTGGTGCTTCCTTCCCCCCCCCACCCCCACCTTTCTTTCTCCCAAGGCCTCCCGTCCCATGATCCTTTCCCTTCTCCAGCTCTGTATCACTTTCACCAATCACCTTTCCTGCTCTTAGCTTCATCCCACCCCTTCCGGTCTTCTCCTATCATTTTGCAATTCCCCCTCCCCCCACTACTTTCAAATCTCTTACTATCTTTCCTTTCAGTTAGTCCTGATGAAGGGTCTCGGCCCGAAATGTCGACAGTGCTTCTCCTTATAGATGCTGCCTGGCCTGCTGTGTTCCACCAGCATTTTGTGTGTGTTGTGATTGCAGTGAGATTATTTGTACGGATGGTATGCAAGACAAGTTTTCCACTGTACCTCGATATATGTGACAATAAACCATTTTACCCAGGCAGCTCAATCACTTAGTACATTCATGGAATCATAAAAACTTGCAGCACAGAAACAGGCCCTTAGAGTCCACCTCATCTATGCCAACTGTAGTATATCTATTTCTGCTAATCTTATTTGTCTGTGTTAGGCCTTCATTCCTCTGGCTTTTTTTTAATCCAAGGACCTGTCTGAATGGTTCCTGAAGGTTGTCATAGCTGTGGGCGGAGTAGATAGTGGCGATGAATCCAACTACCTATTAAATGCTCCCAGTGGTGTGTGTCTCAAACCTTCGCTGCTGTGCGGCAATACTCATAGGGAAGGTTTTGGGAGTAAGCCCTGAGGAAAATTCCAGAACTGGACCCAAGGTTGAGATTTTTGATTGGAGAAAGGCTAACTTTGAGGGGATGCGAAAGGACTTGGAAGGAGTGGATTGGGACAATTTGTTTTATGGGAAAGATGTAATAGAGAAATGGAGGTCATTTAAAGTTTTGAGGGTACAGAATCTTTATGTTCTTGTTAGATTGAAAGGAAAGGTTAAAAGTTTGAGAGAGCCATGGTTTTCAAGGGATATTGGAAACTTGGTTCGAAAAAAGAGGGAGATCTATAATAAATATAGGCAACATGGAGTAAATGAGGTGCTCGAGGAATATAAAGAATGTAAAAAGAATCTTAAGAAAGAAATTAGAAAAGCTAAAAGAAGATACGAGGTTGCTTTGGCAAGTAAAGTGAAAATAAATCCAAAGGGTTTCTACAGTTATATTAATAGCAAAAGGACAGTGAGGGATAAAATTGGTCCCTTAGAGAATCAGAGTGGACAGCTATGTGTGGAGCCGAAAGAGATGGGGGAGATTTTGAACAATTTCTTTTCTTCGGTATTCACTAAGGAGAAGGATATTGAATTGTGTAAGGTAAGGGAAACAAGTAGGGAAGTTATGGAAACTATGACGATTAAAGAGGAAGAAGTACTGGCGCTTTTAAGGAATATAAAAGTGGATAAATCTCCATGTCCTGACAGGATATCCCCTAGGACTTTGAGGGAAGTTGGTGTAGAAATAGCAGGGGCTCTGACAGAAATATTTCAAATGTCATTAGAAACGGGGATGGTGCCGGAGGATTGGCGTATTGCTCATGTGGTTCCATTGTTTAAAAAGGATTCTAAGAGTAAACCTAGCAATTATCGGCCTGTCAGTTTGATGTCAATGGTGGGTAAATTAAGGAAAGTATTCTTAGAGATGGTATATATAATTATCTGGATAGACAGGGTCTGATTAGGAATAATCAGCATGGATTTATGCGTGGAAGGTCATGTTTGACAAATCTTACTGAATTTTTTGAAGAGGTTACGAGGAAAATTGACAAGGGTAAAGCAGTGGATGTTGTCTATATGGACTAAACCCACGCTACCCCATAACCCTCTATTTTTCTTTCATCCATGTGCCTGTCCAAGAGGCTCTTAAATACCCCTAATGTTTTACCCCTGAATACAGTCCAGTCCACCCGATTCAAAGCAATCCTGTAGGCACTCCTGTGCTTCCCTTGTTCCAACCTTCTTGGTCCTCACTGCTGGTGCTACAGTCGTCAGTCTCTGCCTATACTCAGGGAGTAGAAGTACAGCTGGGTGATCAGACTTCCCGAAGTGAGGGCATGGAATAGCATGGAATAGCATTCTTGATGGTGGTGTAGTAATGGTCCAGTGTGTGGTTTCCTCTGGTATTGCAAGTGATCTGTTAATGGTAATTGCTTAGTGATTTTTTTCAGACAGGCTTATAAAATCTCCCAAAACAAAGGTGAAGGCGTTAAGGTGTGCTGTTTCGTGCATGTTGATCCCATTGCTTAGATCATCTAAAGCCTGCTTAACATTGGCCTGAGGTGGAATGTAAACTGCTACCAGAATGACCCCAGAAAACCCCTGTGGTAGGTAAAAAGGACGATACTTAACTGCTAGATATTCCAGGTCTGATGAGCGGAATTGGGACAGCACTGATATATTTGTGCACCAAGAAGAGTTAATCATGAGGCATACTCCTCTCAAAAGCAGAGGAGAGACTCTATATATCTATCCTGACGGCGTATAGTAAACCCGTTGATCTGAATTCCTGTGTCCAATGCAGATTCTTCCCCTTCCGGTACAGAAGGTGGAGGAGAATATACTGTTTCTGAAATGTTGAGTGTGTGTCTTCAAGTTCTTATACCTCCTCTTTGATGGTAGCAATGAGAAGAGGGCAAGTTGTTGGTGATGGATGTTGCCTTTTTGAGACATCACATTTTGAATGTGTCCTGGATGCTTGGCAGTGGGTGGGGGGTGCAGAGTGGGTGGAGGCTAGTGTCCATGATTGCAGTTTACAATTTTTTGCAGTGTTTTCTGATCCTGTGCAGTGACCCCTCAATACCAGATGATGGTGCAACCAACTAGAATGCTCTACACAGTACATCTGTAGAAATTTATGTGTCTTTCCTGACATACCAATTCTCCTCAAACTCCTAATGAAATGTAGCTGCTGCTGTGCCTTCTTTGTAAATTGCATCAATATATTTCCCCAGGATAGATCCTCAGATTTGTTGACACTCAGGAGCTTGAAACTGCTCACACTTCCCACTGCTAATCCGTTGATGAGGACTGGTATGTGTTTCCTTGACTTCCCCTTCCAATCAATTCCTTGGTCTTACTGACATTGACTGTAAGGTTGTTGAGGGTAAGAGGTTAGAGGAGATTTGAGGAACAGCTTTTTTTAACCAAGGTAGATGGCACTCTCTAACTGTTTGATGAAGGCTGGTGCTCTCACAACATTTTAAAAGTATTTGCGTGAGCACTTCAGTTGACGGGATAAAAGGCTATAGGCCAAATACTGATAAACTGGATCACTCTGGTTGACGTGAACACAGTCAAAGAGCTGCATGACTCGACTCCATGAGAATACTTTATTTGTTTGAATATGGATTTTATGTGAAACACTGTGTTGGTAATTCTGTAGGTAAGAGTAAATGGAATGTGATGGTCCATTGGATTTGTGGGACTGCTATAAAATGATTTTTAAGTCTGATGGAGCTGATCTAATTGCTTTTCCTTCAAAAATTCTAAAAGAATTACTCAAAATCAAAGCACTCCAAAGCCACACAGCCAAGATGTTTGCACTCATTTTAATGGAAGCTATCCCATGGGAATGCAGTGCCCTACAAAACATCTCTTCATACTTGTACCTAATTGGCTTTAATCTGACTATACCGTTTCATTTTTAATGTGCGGTATAAACAATTGTGTTGTGATATAATTTATATCCCACTTACAGTACTTACTAGAACCTGACTTCAATTTCTTATAAGCTATCATGTTGAAATATATTAATCATAGCGCACACATCTTATTTTTCTTGCTAGTTTCTTTTGTCTGGTCCCAATGGTGGTGATTTTGTTGAAATACAATTCTGTTGCTTCTTTACCTTATTAGTGCTTCTGATCTGCATGTACCAGTAAGATACTTGAGTGTGGAGGGCATCTTGCATGATTTGGAGTCCATTAACACTTCAGGTGTACTCATGAGCCCAATGATTTGAAGGTGACTTGGGATGAATTTTTGACTTTTTATTTCCCATGTTTATACTACACATTTTACATCAAACAGTGGAAATTGTTCAAAAATGGCTCAGCTTTTCCTTCTCCATGAGCACAGCCTGAAAACTTGGCCTACCACTCTGCAATTCTTATTTTCCTTTGCATGTAATTTCACTCTCACACTGCCTCCACAAATTCAGTCAAGGTTCAAAGTATATATATGTCACCATATACAATTCATTTTTTTGCAAGCATTCACAGGAAGTACAAGAAACACAATAGAATCAGCGAAAGACTGCACCCAACAAGACAGACAAACAACCAGTATGCAAAAAAACAACAAACTGTGCAAATACAAAAAGAAAGTGAAGAAAAGGGTAGTAGTAGTAATAATAATAAATAAATAAGCAATAAGTACTGGAGGACCCGAGATGAAAAGTCCTTGAATGTGAGTCCCAAATTGTTTTCATGATCTCTACAGCTTAAGTCTAGCTTGTTTTCTTCCTTTCCTGATTTTGAAGAAGTATAATTAACCTGAAACATTAACAGTGTTTCTTTCCACAGATGCTGCCTGACCTATTCTGTGTTCCCTGCTCTTTGTTTTGGTTCTAAAGTTGGCCTAATGATAGGAGTCAGAGGGTACAGTTGAGGGTCGTGTTGTGATTGGAAGCCTCTTGTTCCATTGGGACCAGTACTAAGGTCCTTGCTTTTTAATGCAGGAGGTATGATTAGTTTATTTATTTCATTTTAATTCAAGATTTAATGTGGATCAGGCGCTTCTGGCCAAATGTGTCACACTGCCCAGCATCTGACCTATTTAACCGTAGCCTAATTGCAGGAGAATTTACAATGACTAATTACCTACCAGGCTGTATGTCTTTGGATAGTGAGAGGAAACTGGAGTACCCAGAGTAAACCCACGCAGTCACGGGAAGAACATTCAAATTCCTTACAGATGGTGCCAGAATTGAATTACGAACTCTGGAAGCCTCAAATAGCAGTAGTGTTGTCCTAACCGCTGCCCCACTGTGGCACCCATTTGCATGTTTGCAGATATTATGGAAAAATTATGGTTATTGAGAGTGAGGAAGGTAGTTGTACATTACAGAATGAGTTCATAAAATGTGCAGAGCAATGAAATATGGAATTTAATCTTAAAATGTGAGATGGTGCATTCGGAGATGACGTATAAGTCTAGAAAATTTAAAGTGAATTGTAGGACCCTAGAAAAGAATGAGGAACAGAGGAATCGTGGTGCATGTGTCCAAGGATCCCTGAAAACAAAAATGCAGGTAGATAAAGTGGTTAAGAAGGTATGTGGGTTAGTTGTAGCAGATTTAAAGGAGATCTGGGGAAAAATCGCCCAGATTATGGTTGAGATGGAATGCCTGAGCAGGTTGTCTCGCAGCAGTGTTTTTTGTTTCGATAAACGCTTGGCATAGAAAGCTGTAAGTTGAGTGCTGTGAAATGGTGTTGGTATAGATAGGTGGGCTGACATGACAAGGGTTTGAGGTTGGTAGCTCCCTGTTTTCTCTCTCCCAATAGTGGACTCATATTAACTGCTCTTTAATCTGCAATTACAATTTCTCTTCCTTTCCTTGCATTTTTTCAGATAATGCAGGAGACCATTTACCCATTGAATCAATGCCAGTTTCTACATCCAATCCATATGCCAGTTTATCTTCTCTGTATTTGTTCTCTTTTTCATGCTCATCAGCTTCGCTCAGATTCTCCTGCCACCCTCCTACATTAGGGGTAATTTCTAATAACTAATCAGCAAATGTTTGGGATGTTGGAGGAAACTACAGAACCAAAGGATGGTGACGACAATCCGAGACAGCACTGAATATGGACTGCTGGCATTGAGGCAGCTACAGTACCTGGCTAATGAATCATAGAACACAGGAAACTACAACACAGTCCAGGCCCCTCGGCCCATGATTTTGTGTTGATCTTTTAACCTACTCCAAGATCAATCAAATCATTCCCTCATACATAGCCCTCCATTTTTCCTTCATCCATGTGCTTATCGAAGAGTTTCTTAAATGCCTCAAATGTATCTGCCTCTGCCACCACACCTGGTAGAGCATTTCATGCAATCACCACTCTCTTTGTGAAGAATTTAATCCTCTGACATCCCCCCCCCCACTATACTTTCCTCCAGTTACCCTAATGTTATGCCCCCTGGTATTCGCCATTTCTGTGCTGGGAAGAAAGTCTCTGGCTGACCATTCTTTCTATACCTCTGATCATTTTGTACACCCTTTCAATCACTTCTCATCCTCCTTCACTCTAGAGAGAAAAGCCTTAGCTTGCTTAACCTATCATTACAAGACAGGTCCTCTAATCCAGGTGGCATCCTGGTAAATCTCCTATGCACCCCATCTTATGCTTGCAAGAATTCAGGAATCATTTTTGTGGCAGGTGGTGTTGTAAGTGTGGGTCGTAGGACAAAACCAAAGCAGCTTTAATTTTGAAAAAAACATTTTCACCTTGTCTTTGTTCTGTGTGGCCAGGTGTTTGAACTCTCATCCATACTTGATGTCATTTCTTTTCTCTCCAGGCTCTACAATTGCAATTTTTAGGACATACAGAAGCAGATAAAGAATGTAAGCTTCCTTGTACCATTCTTTTCTCCAAGGCTGGTGAATCAAGAACTAGAGGGTGTAGGTTTAAGGTGAGAGGTGGGACATTTAATAGAAGCCTGAGGGGCAACTTTTTTTTACACAAAGGGTGGTATCAATGTGGAATGGACTGCTGGAGGAAGTTGTTGAGGTGGGTACATTAACATTAAAAATCCCGAAGTGTCCTGATGAAAGGTCTCGACCCAAAACATCGACTGTTTATTCCTCTCCTGACCTGCTGAGTTCCTCCAGCATTTTGTATGTTACATTAAAAGGTACATGGATAGGAAAGGTATGGGTGAATACGTGCAAATTGGACTTAATTTAAGTGGGAATCTTGGTCAGTATGGATCAGTTGGGCTGAAGGGCTTGTTTCTGTGGTGTTTGTCTCCATGATATGTAGATTCTGAGATTTGAATGGGTTTATTCTAAACTATTTTTTTCAATGCCTTAAACGGGGAAAGCTAAATCTGAAGCTAATGAATATTTTTGCTAGTGCAGAAATCATCAAACTCAATTAGGGTAATGCCTCTATCCAGTTATGGAGATTATCCAGCAATGTCCCTCAGTTAAATCAATAATAACAATTGACAATCTGAATTTTATAATTACGACAAAATAAAATGGTAAACTTCACAATTATAACATTTTAACATGTTGGAGGCAAAGAGCTTTATGGAAGATTGAGTGGATTTCACATTATAACACTGATTACGAATGTTCTCCAGGGTTATCAGTTGTACTGAGTAGTACACACCATATTAAACAATGAGAGCACAATATATAGAGGCACAGTATATTAATGTATGTTCACATCTCCTCATGTGGCTCAGACTGAAGCAATGTTTCACAAAGTGCTGTCGTTAAAATTTCAGAATGAGTTAAGCAATTAGATATTGGTATTTTACACTTGATCAATATGTATATTAAATATAATCAATCCTTTTAGGTTTGGAAGTGAGAGAAATGTTTTTAAAACTCTGGTTTAAAAAAGATAATAAGTCCCTGATTATTGAAAACATTTGCATAAGGGCAGGTTACACATTAGAGTTTCTTTATACTATGTTTATTGAACAAAAACCCTCCATGGGGTGATCAGGTAATGAATTGTACTATAGGAAATAATGAGGCAGGAGTAAGATGCTATGTTGCGGAGTGATTAGTGATTGCTTAGAATCTTGCCCTGCACAATATCTTTCTTTTATGTATATATAAAACAAACACAAATGCAAACACACACACCTTCAGCTGGTCCACGCCGATCAAGCTAGTCCCATTTGCCAGTGATCGGTCTATAACCTTCTAAATCTTCCTAATTCATGTCCTTGTCCAACTCTCTCTGAAAGATGATTGAACCAGCCTTAACACTTCTTCTGACAGCTCTTTTCACATAAATACCACCCTTTGTGTTAAACAAAATGTGCCCCTCAAGTTCCTCCAAAATCTTTTCTCTCTCACCTCAAGATGATGCCTGTAATTCTTGATTTGCCAACTCTGGGGAGAAAAGGAGTTCATTCACCTAGTTGGAGGAGATGACTACCAGGAAGACTACCTTGATGAATGTGCTAGTGACGAGAGCGTGATGAATAGAGGTTGAATGATTAGTTTTGTGTCTTCAGCAATTTTTCTTCATTTCAAAAGCATTTATGCAAATTTAGCAAAGGGTACAGAGCTACACTGCCCTGCATTAACTACACAGTACTTGCACATTTAGATGGCTGCGTAAGTTCCTCCTGACTGGAAAGTGCATGCTTGATTTCTGTCGTTTATTTGACCTCTGTGAAACTGCCACTTAAGAGGCCATAGTTATCTTTAGTATCTAGTTCTAGGGAAAAGCAAGCAATTGTCCAAGTTTTTTGATTCAGATTCATTTATTTATCACATGTACATTGAAACATACAATGAAATGCATCATTTGCATTAACAACCAACACAACAACAACATCAGAACACCACAAAATAAAATACGACAAGTAATAAAACAACAGCAGCAAAACTACTCCCTTTCCTCCCTCCCAATTACCTCCCCACAGACAGTTCTTTATCCCCCCCCCAGGATAGGTCTCCAGGTTTCCAGGCTCCAGTGGACTTGTGAATTTGCAGAGAACAGGCCTCTGACTTCCCCTGTAGATTTACAGTCTCGTAGACTCAGGAGGTCATCCATTGGGCTTGAACTTCCAGACTTCCAATCGACTTTTGGGCTTCAATCTTTGTTATTGACCCCAGGATTAACTAATGAAGGGATCCGGAACCCCAGGCCTTGAATTCTAGATTTATCAATACACATTACTGAGTAGATAGCCTGCGGCACTCACTGCTATAATTCACCAATGGAGCACAGCCACTTGTGAATGATATTGAAGGTCTCCTTGGTTCTATGCAGTAAGAGCACAGCACTGTTGATGCCTTCAGGAGAGGTAGGAAGAAGGTCCTCGGTGTTCTAATTTCAGAGGACTTGTCTTTGACCGGAAATCCATGAGCCAGCCTTCATCAGTGGATCAGAGGTGGAAAGGGTCAGCAGATTTAAATTCTTTGATGTTATCATTTCAGAAGACCTGTCCTGGGCCCAGCACATCAGTAAAATAATGAAGAAAGCCCAGCAGTGCCTCTACTTCCTTAGAAATTTATGAACATTTGGCATGACATCTAAAGCTTTGACTAATTTCTATAGAAGTGTAATGGAGAGTATATTGACTGGCTGCATCACAGCCTAGTATGGAAACACCAATGCCATTGAACATAATATTCTACAAAATGTAGTGGATATGGCCCAGTCCATCATGGGTAATGCTCTCCCTAACATTGAGTACATCAACACGGAATGTTGTTGCAAGAAAGCAGCATCCATCATCTAGGACCCCCACCACCCAGTGTGGAAGTCAAATCCGAATAAAGTCACTCAGAGACCGGATAAGTACAAACTCTTTATTCAATGCACCCAGGGCTTACTCAGTTAGTTGCTCAAACAGGAACAGTCTGTGACTGTTCCTATCCGATCCACCAACTAACTCACAATTCCCCTTACGAATGGATATATTCATTCAGATACCCCCACACAAAACAGGCTGGAGCCAAAGTTATCTACTACATGACAGTCCAAAAAGATAAATTACAGAATGGGCATAATGGCCTCACATACACAAAACAGACTGGAACTGTTCTAGTTCTACGCGTGACTGCTCTGCACAAGGAGATAAGCATTCTGAAACCCTAACACGAGGAAATCTGCAGATGCCTAGCTGGCTATCTTCAAAAAGAAATATTGCTCAGCATTGAATAACAAAATCAGCACATCTGTTGTTCATCAGTGGTTTCTTTCAGAAAAACAGGCTGCTATTGATTAACGAAGTGGTAACCCTTTTACATACTTTATCACCAAGACAGGCTCTCTTCTCGTGGTTGGCATCAGAAACAAGGTATAAGGGCCTCAGGACCTAAGACCAAGTTCAAAACAGTTATTACCCCTCAACCATCAGGCTCTTGAACCGGGGGATACCTTCACTAAACTTCACTTGCCCCATCACTGAACTGTTCTTACAACCTATGGATTCACTTTCAAGGACTCTCATGACTTTATGTTTATTGCTTATTTTTTTTCTTTTTGTATTGCACAGATTGTTGTCTTTTGTCTTTTGTACACTGGTTCTCTGTTCTTTTGGTGCCATCTTTCATTAATTGCTTCTATTGTGGTTTATGGATTTTTGAGTATACCTGTAAGAAAATATATGGTGACATATATGTACTTCGATAATAAATTTACCTTTGAACTTTGAGTGGACAAAGAAAGAAAATGAGAGAAGATTTTTGTATGCCATGCATCAGTTTATTCCGAAGGGCGAGAGAGAGCCGAATGCTTAATGTGCGCTTGTGTCCTTGGCCTTTAGACCACGTAACACACACATAATCCTGGAGGAACTCAGCAGGTCAGGCAGCATCTAGAGAGGGGAATAAAAAGCCAAACATTTTGGGCCAAGACCCTTCATCAGGACTGATTTTGTGTGTTGCTCTGGATTTCCTGCATCTGCGGAATCTCTTGTGTTTATAACGTTATAAAGAGAGATAGAAAGTGCATGTTAAAAGGGCAATGTTACAATAGTCAGGGGGTGGGGATTTCAGTATGCAAGTAAATTGTGAAAAATCAGATTGTTGTAGGATCCCAAGAGAAAGATGGCTTTTTAGGGCAGCTTGTTTTTGAGCCCTCTCGGGGAAAGGCTATTCTGGGATTGAGTTTTGTGTAATGAACCAGATTTGATTAAGGAGCTTAAGGTGAAGGAACCCTTAAGAGACAGTGATAATATAATAGAATTTACCCTGCAGTTTGAGAGGGAGAAGCTAAAGTTGGATTTATCAGGATTACATTGGAGTAAAGGCATGAGAGAGAAGCTGCTAAATATGATTGGTAAGGTACACCAGCAGGGATGACAGCAATGGCTGGAGGTAGCTTCTGAGGGAAGTTTGGAAGATACATCCCAAAGAAGTAATATTCTGAAAGCTGGATGACAATGCCATGGGTGATGAGGAAAGTCAAAAACAGAAAGCAAAGGAGAGCAAATAAAGAGAGCACCATAAAAGCAAAAAGAGAATATAATAGAGCAAAAAATTAGCAGGGAGTTAGAGGACTGGGAAACTAAAAATAAACATCAGTAGACATTAGTAAGGCATTTGACAAAGTTCCACACAGTAGACTTATTCAGAAAGCATGGGATCCAGGGAAGTTTGGCCAGGTGGATTCAGAATTGGCTTGCCTGCAGAAGGCAGAGGGTCGTGGTGGAGGGAATACATTCAGATTGGAGGGTTGTGACTAGTGGTGTCCCACAAGAATCTGTTCTGGGACCTCTACTTTTTGTGATTTTTATTAACGACCTGGATGTGGGGGTAGAAGGGTGGGTTGGCAAGTTTGCAGACGACACAAAGCTTGGTGGTGTTGTGGGTAGTATAGAGGATTGTCGAAGATTGCAGAGAGACATTGATAGGATGCAGAAGTGGACTGAAAAGTGGCAGATGGAATTCAACCCGGAGAAGTGTGAGGTGGTACACTTTGGAAGGACAAACTCCAAGGCAAAGTACAAAGTAAATGGCAGGATGCTTGATAGTGTGGAGCAGCAGAGGGATCTGGGGGTACATGTGCACAGATCCCTGAAAGCTGCCTCACAGGTAGATAGAGTATTTAAGAAAGCTTATGGGGTGTTAGCTTTCATAAGTCGAAGTATAGAGCTTTAGAGACGCGAGGTACTGATTCAGCTCTATAAAACTCTGGTTAGGCCACACTTGGAGTACTGTGTCCAGTTCTGGTTGCCTCACTATAGGAAGGATGTGGAAGCATTGGAAAGGGTACAGAGGAGATTTACTAGGATGCTGCCTGGTTTAGAGAGTATGCATTATGATCAGAGATTAAGGGAGCTAGGGCTTTACTCTTTGGAGAGAAGGATGAGACATGATAGAGGTGTACAAGATATTAAGAGGAATAGACAGAGTGGACAGCCAGCACCTTTTCCCCAGGGCACCACTGCTCAATACAAGAGGACATGGCTTTAAGGTAAGGGGTGGGAAGTTCAAGGGGGATATTAGAGGAAGGCTTTTTACTCAGAAAGTGGTTGGTGCGAGGAATGCACTGCCTGAGTCAGTGGTGGAGGCAGATACACTAGTGAAGTTTAAGAGACTACCAGACAGGTATATGGAGGAATTTAAGGTGGAGGGTTATATGGGAGGCAGAGTTTAAGGGTCGGCAGAACATTGTGGGCCAAAGGGCCTGTAATGTGCTGTACTATTCTATGTTCTAAGGCAAGTAAGAAAGCCATAAGGAGGGAAAAGATGAAATATGATGAAAAGATGAAATAACCAATAATATGAATGAGAATACCATACCAAAAGTTTTTTCAGGTATATAAAGAGTAAAAGAGAGGCAAGAGTAGATATCAGATTGCTGGAAAATAATGCTGGAGAGGTAGTAATGGGGGGACAAGGAAATGGCAGGTGAACTAAATAAGTATTTTTCATCCATCTTCACCATGGAAGATAGCAACAGTTTGCCGGAATTTTGAGAGTGTCAGAGGGCAGAAGTGAATGTAATTGCTATTAAGAGGGAGAAGATCTAGATGGTGGACATGGAGATGATGTTTCTGATAGTGAGTGAGTTCTAAGACCAGAGGGCATAGCTCATAACAGATGGGTGTCCCTTTAAAACAAAGATGAGGAGGAATTTCTTTAGCTAGAGAGCAGTGAATCTGTGGAATTCATTGCCACAGGAGGCTGTGGAAGACAAGTTCTGTGAAGCAGACATTCAGAAGTTCTCAAAATCCCCATTAGTAGATTGAGTTGGTTAGGTTCTAATCCTGAACAAAAATGAAAAGAGCAGTTTGATAACTGCTTTATGCATTATAGAGTCCTCATCATGCTGGATATTACATTGTTGGATACTTCTTCTCAGGTAATAGATTCTAAGGTGTGAGCAAGTGACACAAAGTAAATATAGTAAATGTGTGCAGTGAGCTGCAAAACAGCCTTCTTATTGTGTGCAGAATAGTGTGTGTGATGTCTACTCTTCGAACTGTCAGTTCTTCCAGCTGTAGCTCTGACTGCCTCCGACATGCATACAAATTACACAAATCTTCCAGCAAATTACTGCAGCTGAAACAGCTATTTAGTTGTTGAGTATTTGGACTGGAAAATCCATATTGATGCGGTTTATATGAAAGCAGAGCTTGCTGGAAAGGTATCGTTAGTATTGAAATAATTCAACTATGCTTATACTTGCATGTGTCCCTTAATCCATTCACAGCTTTTCTACTTTGTAGCTTATTGAATTGCAGCAACATTACAGTTTATCTTGCTGAATATCTTTGAGTTATTGGCATGAGAGGGGAAATGGCTGAAGTTGACTGGAAAGGGACATTTGCAGGAAGGACAGCAGAGCAGCAATGGCTGACGTTTCTGTGAAAAATGAGGGAAGTGCAAAACAGATATATTCCAAATAAGAAGAAATTTTCAAAGGAAAGAAGGACACTACCGTGGCTGACAAGTGAAGTCAGAGCCAAAGTAAAAGCAAAAGAGAGGGCATACAAGGAAGCCAGAGCTACTGGGAAGATAGAGGATTGGGAAGCTTTTAAAAACTTGCAGAAGGAAACTAAGAAGGTTATTAGGGAGGAAAAGATAAATTATAAGAAGAAGGTGGTGACTAATATCAAAAAAGATACTAAAAGCTTTTTTAAGTATATAAAGGGTAGAAGAGAGTTGAGGGTAGATATAGGACCAATACAAAATGACACTGGAGATACTGTAATGAGAGATGCAGAGATAGCAGAGGAACTGAATGCATATTTTGCATCAGTCTCCACAGTGGAAGACATCTGCAGTATACCAGACATTCAAGAGTGTCAGGGAAGTGAAGTTTGTACAGTGAAAATTACGACTGAGAAGGTGCTCAGGAAGCTTAATGGTCTGAAGATGGATAAATCTTCTGGACCTGATGGAATGCACCCTCGGGTTCTGAAGGAAGTAGCTGGAGAAATTGCAGAGGCATTAATGATGACCTTTCAAGAATCAATAGATTCTGGCATTGTACTGGATGACTGGAAAATTGCAAATGTTACTCCGCTATTTAAGAAGGGTGAGAGACAGCAGAAAGGAAACTATAGACCTGTTAGCCTGACATCAGTGGTTGGGAAATTGTTGGAAGGGATGAGATTATGGAATATCTGGAGGGACATGACAAGATAGGCCAAAGCCAGCATGGTTTCCTGAAAGGAAGATTCCTGTTTGCGAAATCTACTGCAATTCTTTGAGGAAATTACAAGCGGGGTACAGGAGATGTAATAGATGTGGTGTACTTGGATTTTCAGAAGGCCTTTGACAAGGTGCTGGACATGAAGCTGCTTAGCAAGATAAGAGCCCATGGAATTACAGGGTAGTTACTAGCACGGGTGGAGCATTGGCTGGTCGGCAGAAAACAGAGAGTGGGAATAAAGGGATCCTACTCTAGCTGGCTGCCAGTTACCAGTGGAGCTCCACAGGGGTTGGTGTTGGGACCACTGCTTTTTACGATGTATGGCAATAATTTAGGCTACAGTTGTAATGGATTTGTGGCTAAATTTGCTGATGATACAAAGGTAGATGGAGGAACAGGTAGTGTTGAGGAAACAGAGCCTGCAGATAGACTTAGATAGTTTAGGGAAGTGGACAAAGAAGTGGCAAATGAAATACAATGTTGGAAAGTGTATGGTCATGCACTTTGGTGGAAGAAATAAACAGGCAGACTATTATTTCAATGGGGAGAGAATTCAAAATGCAGAGATGCAAAGGGACTTAGGACTCCTTGTTTAAGGCACCCTAAAGGTTAACCTCTTGGTTGAGTCGGTTGTGTAGAAGGTGAATGCAATGTTGGCATTCATATCTAGAGGTATAGAATGTAAGTGCAGGGATGTGATGTTAAGACTTTATAAGGTACTTGTAAGGTCACACTTGGATTATTGTGTGCAGTTTTGGGCTCCTTATTTTAGAAAGGATATACTGACATTGGAGAAGGTTCAGAGAAGATTCACAAGAATAATTCCAGGAATGAAATGGTTACCATTTGAGGAACGTCTGGCAACTCTTGGGCTGTATTCCCTGGAGTTCAGGAGAATGAGGGGGAATCTCATAGAAACATTCCAAATATTAAAAGGCCTAAACAGATTAGATATGTCAAAGTTATTTCCCATGGTAGGGGATTCTAGAGCAAGAGGGCATGTCTTCAGGATTGAAGGATGTCCATTTAGAACTGAGATGCGGAGAAATTACTGTAGTCAGATGGTGGTAAATCTGTGGAACTTGTTGCCACGAGCAGCTGTGGAGGCCAAGTCATTGGGTGCATTTAAGGCAGAGATAGATAGGTTCTTGATTAGCCAGGGCATCAAATGGAATGGGGTGAAGGTAGGGGAGTGGGGATAACTGGAAGAATTGGATCAGCCCATGATTGAATGGCGGAGCAGACTCGATGGGCCGAATGCCTACTTCTGCTCCTATACCTTATGGTCTTGTGGAATTAAGAGACAGGACAGAGTCATCAGAGTAAAATCATAGAGTGGCTCCTGAACGTCTGTGGTAACTTCATTCACCTCAACTCAGAACTAATTTTGCAACCTGCAGGCTCACTTTCAAGGAATCTGCAACTCGTATTCTCTGTATTATTTATTTATTGTTTATATGTTTATGTATTTGCAGTTTGTCTTTTGCACATAGGTTGTTTCTGCATTTATGTGTACTTTTTCATTGATTCTATTGTGTTTCTTTGTTCTACTATTACATTCAAAAACTTTTATAAATGTGCCATGGAGAGCATTCTGACAGGCTGCATCACTGTCTGGTATGGGGGGTGGGGGCTACTGCACAGGTCCGAAAGAAGCTGCAGAGGGTTGTAAATTTAGTCAGCTTCATCTTGGGTACTAGCCTACGAAGTACCCAGGACATCTTCAAGGAGCAGTGTCTCAAAAAGGCAGCGTCCATTATTAAAAATCTCCATCACCCAGGGCATGCCCTTTTCTCACTGTTACCATCCAAAAAGAGGTACAGAAGCCTGAAGGCACACCCTCAGCAATTCAGAAACAGTTTCTTTCCCTCTGCTGTCCGATTCCTAAATAGACATTGAACCCTTGGACATTATATCACTTTTAAAAACATATAGTATTCCTTTTTTTGCACTATTTTTAATCTATTCAATATGCCTACAGTGGCATGCAAAAGTTTGGGCACCCCTGGTCAAAATTTCTGTTACAGTGAATAGTTATGTGAGTAGAAGATGAACTGCTCTCCAAAAGTCATAAAGTTAAAGATGTAACATTCTTTTCAACATTTTAAGCAAAATTAGTGTATTTTTGTTTTGTACAATATTAGAGTGAAAAAAGGAAAGGAGCACCATGCAAAAGTTTGGGCACCCCAAATAAATTTGAGCTCTCATAACTTTTACCAAGGTCTCAGACCTTAATTAACTTGTTAGGGCTATAGCTTGTTCGGGCTATAGCTTGTTCACAGTCATTGTTAGGAAAGGCTTGGTGATGCAAATTTCAAAGCTTTATAAATACATTGACTCCTCAAACCTTATGTCCCAACAATCAGCAGCCATCGGCTCCTCTAAGCAGCTGCCTAGCACTCTGAAAATTAAAATAAATGATGCCCACAAAGCAGGAGAAGGCTATAAGAAGATAGCAAAGTGTTTTCAGGTAGCAGTTTCCTCAGTTCGTAATGTAATTAAGAAATGGCAGTTAACAGGAATGGTGGAGGTCAAGTTGAGGTCTGGAAGACCAAGAAAACTTTCTGAGAGAACTGCTCGTAGGATTGCTGGAAAGGCAAATCAGAACCCCCATTTGACTGAAAAAGACCTTCAGGAAGATTTAGCAGACTCTGGAGTGGTGGTGCACTGTTCTACTGTGCAGCGACACCTGCACAAAGATGACCTTCATGGAGGAGTCATCAGAAGAAAACCTTTCCTGCGTCCTCACCAGAAAATTCAGCATCAGAACATTTAAACAAGCGTGATGCATTTTGGAAACAAGTCCTGTGGACTGATGAAGTTAAAATAGAACTTTTTTGCCGCAATGAGCAAAGGTATGTTTGGAGAAGAAAGGTATCCTTTGCTCATTGCGGCCAAAAAGTTACATTTTAACTTCATCAGTCAACAGGACTTGTTTCCATGATATTTCATGAAAAGAACACCTCTCCAACTGTTAAGCACAGGGGTGGATCAGTCATACTTTGGGCTTTTGTTGCAGCCAGTGACACAGGGAACATTTCACTGGTAGAGGGACGAATGAATTCAATTAAATATCAGCAAATTCTGGAAGCAAACATCACACCATCTGTAAAAAAGCTGAAGATGAAAAGAGGATGGCTTCTACAACAGGATAATAATCCTAAACATCTCAAATTCCACAATGGACTACTTCAAGAGGTACAATCTGAAGGTTTTGCCATGGCCCTCACAGTCCCCCGACCTAAACATCATCGAAAATCTGCAGATAGACCTCAAAAGAGCAGTGCATGCAAGACCGCCCAAGAACCTCGCAGAACTAGAAGCCTTTTGCAAGGAAGAATGAGCGAAAATCCCCCAAACAAGAATTGAAAGACTCTTAGCTGGCTACTGAAAGTATTTACAAGCTGTGATACTTGCCAAAAGGGGTGTTACTAAATACTGACCATGCAGGGTGCCCAAACTTTTGCTTCGGGCCCTTTTCCTTTTTTGTTATTTTGAAACTGTAGAAGATGGAAATAAAAAAGTAATCTTGCTTAAAATATTAAAGAAATGTGTCATCTTTAACTTTATGCCTTTTGGAAATCAGGTCATCCCATCTCCTTAAGTCCATACTCTAGTTCTTGATTTCCCCGAACCTAGGAAAAAGACTGGTGTGCATTCATTCTAACTATGCTCCTCGTGATTTATACACTTCTAGAAAAGCACCCCTCAATCTCCAACATACCCAGTAAATAAAGTAATATAGCTGTTAAACGTCTCCCCATAACTCAGGCTCTCAAGCCCTGACAATATCTTCATAAATATTCTCTGCACTCTCCAGTTTAGTGATGTCTTCCCTGTAATTGGATGACAAAAACTGCACACAATACTCCAGGTATAGTCACTATAACGTCTTATACTGCATCACTACAATATAACATATTACCATATAACCACATAACCATATAACAATTACAGCATGGAAACAGGCCATCTCGGCCCTTCTAGTCTGTGCCAAACGCTTACTCTCACCTAGTCCCACTGACCCGCACTCAGCCCATAACCCTCCATTCCTTTCCTGTCCATATACCTATCCAGTTTTACTTTAAATGACAAAACCGAACCTGCCTCTACCACTTCTACTGGAAGCTTGTTCCACACAGCTACCACTCTCTGAGTAAAGAAATTCCTCCCTCATGTTACCCTTAAACTTTTGCCCCCAACTCTCAACTCATGTCCTCTTGTTTGAATCTCCCCTACTCTCAATGAAAAAAGCCTATCCACATCAACTCGATCTATCCCCCTCATAATTTTAAATACCTCTATCAAGTCCCCCCTCAACCTTCTACGCTCCAAAGAATAAAGACCTAACTTGTTCAACTTTTTTCTGTAACTTAGGTGCTGAAACCCAGGTAACATTCTTGTAAATCTCCTCTGTACTTTCTCTATTTTGTTGACATCTTTCCTATAATTTGGTGACCAGAACTGTATACAATACTCCAAATTTGGCCTCACCAATGCCTTGTACAATTTTAACATTACATCCCAACTCCTATACTCAATGCTCTGATTTATAAAGGCCAGCATACCAAAAGCTTTCTTCACCACCCTATCCACATGAGGTTCCACCTTCAGGGAACTATGCACCATTATTCTGAGATCACTCTGTTCTACTGCATTCCTGAATGCCCTACCATTTACCATGTATGTCCTATTTGATTAGTCCTACCAAAATGTAGCACCTCACACTTATCAGCATTAAACTCCATCTGCCATCTTTCAGCCCACTCTTCTAACTGGCCTAAATCTTTCTGCAAGCTATGAAAACCTACTTCATTATCCACAACACCACCTTATCTCAGTATCATCTGCATACTTACTAATCCAATTTATCAGCCCATCATCCAGATCATTAATGTATATGACAAACAACATTGGACCCAGTACAGATCTCTGAGGTACACCACTAGTCACCAGCCTCCAATCTGACAAACAGTTATCCACCACTACTCTCTGGCATCTCCCATCCAGCCACTGTTGAATCCGATTTACTACTTCAATATTAATACCTAATGATTGAACCTTCCTAACTAACCTTCTCTATGGAACTTTGTCAAAGGCCTTACTGAAGTCCATATAGACAACATCCACTGCTTTACCCTTGTCAACTTTCCTCATAACCTCTTCAAAAAATTCAATAAGATTTGTCAAACATGACCTTCCATGCACAAATCCATGCTGATTATTCCTAATCAGACCCTGTCTATCCAGATAATTATATATACCATCTCTAAGAATACTTTCCATTAATTTACCCACCACTGACGTCAAACTTGACAGGCCGATAATTGCTAGGTTTACTCTTAGAATCCTTTTTAAACAATGGAACCACATGAGCAATACGCCAATCCTCCGGCACCATCCCCGTTTCTAATGACATTTGAAATATTTCTGTCAGAGCCCCTGCTATTTCTACACCAACTTCCCTCAAGGTCCTAGGGGATATCCTGTCAGGACATGGAGATTTATCCACTTTTATATTCCTTAAAAGCGCCAGTACTTCTTCCTCTTTAATCATCATAGTTTCCATAACTTCCCTACTTGTTTCCCTTACCTTACACAATTCAATATCCTTCTCCTTAGTGAATACCGAAGAAAAGAAATTGTTCAAAATCTCCCCCATCTCTTTCGGCTCCACACATAGCTGTCCACTCTGATTCTCTAAGGGACCAATTTTATCCCTCACTATCCTTTTGCTATTAATATAACTGTAGAAATCCTTTGGATTTATTTTCACTTTACTTGCCAAAGCAACCTCGTATCTTTAGCTTTTCTAATTTCTTTCTTAAGATTCTTTTTACATTCTTTATATTCCTCGAGCACCTCATCTACTCCATGTTACCTATATTTATTGTAGATCTCTCTCTTTTTCCTAACCAAGTTTCCAATATCCCTTGAAAACCATGGCTCTCTCAAACTTTTAACCTCTCCTTTCAACCTAACAGGAACATAAAGATTCTGTACCCTCAAAATTTCACCTTCAAATGACCTCCATTTCTCTATTACATCCTTCCCATAAAACAAATTGTCCCAATCCACTCATTCTAAATCCTTTCACATCTCCTCAAAGTTAGCTCCTATCAAAAATCTCAACCTTTGGTCCAGTCCTATCCTTCTCCATAATTATATTGAAACTAATGACATTGTGATCACTGGATCCAAAGTGCTCCCCAACACATACCTCCGTCACCTGACCTATCTCATTCCCTAACAGGAGATCCAATACTGCCCCTTTTCTAGATGGTAGCTCTATGTATTGCTGCAAAAAACTATCCTGCACGCATTTTACCAACTCCAAACCATCCAGCCCTTTTATAGAATGGGCTTCCCAGTCTGTGTGTAAAAATTAAAATCTCCCTCAATCACAACCTTGTGCATACTACAAATATCTGCTATCTCCTTACAAATTTGCTCCTCCAATTCTCGCTCCCCATTAGGTGGTCTATAATACACCCCTATAAGTGTTACTACACCTTTTTCATTCCTCAATTCTCCCCAAATAGTCTCCCTAGACAAGCTATCTAATCTATCCTGCCAAAGCACCGCTGTAATATTTTCTCTGACAAGCAATGCAACACCTCCCCCTTTGCCCCTCCAATTCTATCACACCTGAAGCAACAAAATCCAGGAATATTTAGTTGCCAATCACACCCCTTCTGCAACCATGTTTCACTAATAGATACAACATCATATTTCCAGGTATCAATCCATGCTCTATGCTCATCCGCCTCTCTTACAATGCTCCTAGCATTAAAATAGATGCATTTAAGAAATTCTCCACCTCTTACTCTCTGTTTATCCCTAACGGTGCAAACAACTTTACTATCTTTTCTTTCCTTGTCCCCTACATCTTCGGTCTGAGCGCTCCTCTTCTCTATCACCTGCCTATCCTCCCTCACACACTGTCTACAAGCTTTCTCTATTTGTGAACTAACCTCCTCTCTTCTAGTGGCTTCAATTTGATTCCCACACCCCCCCCAACCATTCTAGTTTAAAGTCTCCCCAGTAGCCTTAGCAAATCTCCCCGCCAGGATATTAGTTCTCCTAGGATTCAAGTGCAAACTGTCCTTTTTGTACAGGTCACACCTGCCCCAAAAGAGGTCCCAATGATCCAGAAACCTGAATCCCTGTCCCCTGCTCCAATCCCTTAGCCAAGCATTTATCCTCCACCTCATTCCATTCCTACTCTCACTTGTCGCGTGGCACTGGCAGTAATCCCGAAATTACTACCTTTGTTGTTCTTCTTCTCAACTCCTTCTTAACTCCCTATATTCTCCTTTCAGGACCTCCTCCCTTTTCCTACCTATGTCATTGGTACCTATATATACCACGACCTCTGGCTCCTCACCCTCCCACTTCAGGATATCTTGGACGTGATCAGAAACATCCCGGACCCTGGCACCAGGGAGGCAAACTACCATCCGGGCCTCCTGACTGCGTCCACAGAACCACCTATCTAACTCCTAACTATTGAGTCCCCTATTACTACTGCCTTCCTCTTCCTTTCCCCTCCCTTCTGAGCTACAGGGCTGGACTCTGTGCCGGAGGCACGGCCACTGTTGCTTCCCCCAGGTAGGCTGTACCCCCCCAACAATACTCAAACAGGAGGACTTATTGTCAAGGGGTACAGCCACTGGTGTACTCTCTAGTACCTGGCTCTTCCCCTTCCCTCTCCTAACCATGACCCACTTGTCTACCTCCCGTGGCCCCGGTGTGACCACCTGCCTGTAGCTCCTCTCTATCAACTCTTCACTCTCCCTGACCAGACGAAGGTCATCGAGCGCAGCTCCAGTTCCCTAACACGGTCCCTTAGGAGCTGCAGCTTGGCGCACCTGGCGCAGATGTGGACGTCTGGGAGGCTAGGAGACTTCAGGACCTCCCACATCCGAAACCGAGAACAACAAGCTGCTTTCACTCTCATAATTCCCCCTTTCCACAAATAACAGGAAAAACTGAAACCTAAACCTAAACCTACCTTGCCTCGCCTGTTTCCGCCTAAGCCCGTTGAGCCAAAGCCCTTAAGCCTTCACTCTGTTCAAACGATGCTGCCTGCTGTATAAGGCTGTGTTCCTTTTAAATTTATCACGCTTCACTGCCCGACGTCACACGCCTGCGTAGTCCCGCCTCTCTTAACTCTTAAGAAAAAATCAAAATGGCTCCCACTGCACTCCCGTTCTGATTCTCAGACTTCCTTCTCCAGGTTAAACATCTTAGCCTGCGTACTCAATGCACTGACTGAAGAAGGCGAGCATGCACTGTCTACCTGTGAAGTCACTTTAGTGAACTAAGTACTTGTACTTCAAGATCCCTCTGTTCCACATCAATCATCAGGGCCTGACCATTCACTGTACAAATCCTACCCTTGCTGTTTGCCAATCTTCGCTCCATTTACCTAGATGATCAAGATCCTCCTTTAATTTTTAATTATATTTCACTGTTTAAAATACCACTTATTTTATTATGATCTACAAACTTACTGTACCTTGTACATGTATGTCCAAATCATTTATATAAATAAGAAACAAAACTTCATGACCAAACTTGAATCAATGAGGCATGCTTGACAGTTGTGGCAGGACTCGAATGCTATCATCTCCTACAAAGATAATTCAAACAACCTGGGAGACAGCAGGGCTTTGCTTCCAGGTAAGCTCAATGTTTTCTAGGCTCGCTTTGACAGTAGAACATGGAGAAACCATCACAAACCCCTACATCTCCCAATGATCCTTTGATCTCAATACCTGAAGCTTCAGGAGGGTGAATCCAAGGAAGGCATCCTGATCAAACAAGGTACCTGGTCACATACTGTAGACCTGTGCTGACCATCTGGCTGGTGTGTTCACTGAGATCTTTAACATCTCACTTTGGTGGTATGTGGCACCCACTTGCTTCAGCAGGGTTCAGTTATACCGGTGCCCAAGAAGAGCTGGTGACGTGCCTCAATGACTATCACCCAGTTGCACTTACATTCACAGTGATGAAGTGTTTTGAGAGGCTGTTGACCAAAGCAGTTTGCCTACAGGAGCAACATATCCACAGCAGATGCCATCTTATTGGCTCTTCACTCAATCCTGGAACATCTGGACAGCATAGGTGCATACATCAGGTTTCTCCTTATCAACTACAGCTCAGCATTCAGTACCATAATCTCCTGAAAACTGATCAATAAGGTCCAAGAACTTGGCCTCAATACCTCCTTGAGCAATTAGATTTCCACGCTTGGAGTTCAGATTCAGTCAGTTCAGATTGGCAACAACATCTCCATGATCTCCATCAGCATAGGTGCACCACAAGGTTGTGTGTTTAGCCCCCTGCTTTACACCCATGTCTATGTGGCTAAGCACAGCTCCAATACCACGTTCAAGTATGCTGTTGACACCACTGGTGCAGGCTGAATTAAAGGTGAAGCAGCAAACAGGAGGGAGATTGTCTATTTGGCTGAATGGTGTCATAACAACAGCCACTCACTCAATGTCAGCATGAGCAAGAAACTGATTGTAGACTTCAGGAGAGGGAAACCAGAGGTCCATGAACCAGTCCTCATCAGAAGATTAGAGTTGGAGAGGGTTATCAACTTTAAATTCCTGGGTGTTCATATTTCTGAGGATCTGTCCTGGACACAGCACATAAGTGCAATTGAGAAGAAAGTACAGCAGTGCCTCTACTTCCTTAGGAGCCTGCGGAGATGTGGCATGACATCTAAAATTTTGACAAACTTCTGTAGATATGTAGTGGAGAGTGTATTAACTGGTTGCATCATGACCTGATATGGAAACATGAATGCCTTTGAATGGAAAATCCTACAAAAGGTAATGGATTTGGCCCAGTACATCACAAGTAAAGCCCTCCCAACCACTGAGCACATCTGCATGAAATGCTGTCATAGGAAAGCAGCATCCATCATCAGAGATTCTCACTATCCAGACCATGGTCTTTTCTCACTGCTGCCAGCAGGTAGAAAGTAGAAGAGCCTCAGAACTCGCACCAACAGGTTCAAGGACATTTACTACCCCTCAACCGCTAGGCTCTTGAATAAAAGGGATAATTACTCTTACTTGCTCATCCATTGAGATGTTCTCACAACCAATGATCTCACTTTAAGGACTATTCTTGTTACCTCATGTTCTTGTTATTTATTGCTATATATTTACATTTGCCTTTGCACAATTTGTTTTCTTTTGCACTCTGATCTTTTATTAATTCTGTTATAGGTACTTTTCTATAGATTTGCAGAGTATGCATGCAGGAAAATGAATCTCAAGGTTGTATTTGGTGACATGTATGTATTTCTATGATGAAATTTACTTTGAACTTTGTACAACAAAGGTTCCAGTATGGCTATTGTGGCGAACCACTATTCACAGGCCTCTAATCTGAGAAGCAATCTCTCTGCAGAATTTCTGCTTCCTGTGATTGAGCCAATTATGAATCCAATTAGCTTCCTCTCCCTGGATCTCATATGATCTAACCTTCCAGACTAGCCTACCATTTGGGATTTGTCTAAGGCTTTGCTGAAGTCCATATCTATTATGTCTATTGTCTGACCCTCACTATCTCCTTGGTTACATCTTCATGTCTAACAAATCTCTAAAAAGTTTTCCATTTCTCATGCATAAAGCTGTGCTGATTATCCCTAATGCCTTGCCAATCCAAATTTTGATTGATCCTGTCCCTCAGAATCCCCCCAGTAACTTACCCACTACTGATGTCAGACCCATTGGTCTGTATTTGCTGCCCTCCTTAAAAATTGATACTGCGTTAGCCACCCTCTCTGGCGCTTTAATGCTGGCTAATGATGAAGCAAATATTTCTCCAAGGACCTCTACAGTTCTTTTCCCTAGCGTTCCATGAGGTGTGAGGATGCATTTGATCGGGCCCTGAGGCCCTTAGTACACTTTAAAGCCACCAGTACTTCCTCCCTGGTAATTCATATGTGGCCAAGATATCATTTCCCTCATTTCTTTAGCATCCATCATTTTTTCCCCACAGTAAAAACTGATGAGAAATAGTCACAAAAAATCTCCACACATAGATGCCCTTGTTGATCTCTAAGTGGGCCTTTTCTCTTCCTAGCAAATCTTTTACTGTTCATGTAATCAAATCTCTTGTAACCTTCCTTAATCCTGTATGTCAGATCTGTCTCATAATCTCTCTTTGCCGTCTGGGTTTTCCTCTTAAATCTATTCCTACATTTCTTGCAATCATTGAGGGATTCACTTGTTCTTTAGCCCCCAAGTATGTTGCCTAATCAGGTTTCTGATTGCTTCTGTAAATCCACAGAGTCTTGATGAGAATCCTATTGTTTCTTCTTGGGCAGTCTCTGAGTTTATCATGACTTGCTTCCACTCCATTTGTTTTGATTTGTGTAGATTCATAGAGCACTACTGCACAGAAACAGGCCTTTCCATCCATCTCGATGTGCCACCCTGGTCTTTTGCCTAGTCTCGTCTCCCTGCA